>NW_028277177.1:7445208-7747500 GCF_051122295.1 Plectrocnemia conspersa | reverse complement strand
GACGTTGACAATCAACAAATGTCACTTTCCAAACATGCGTCATCAAACGAGCATCCACGGACGGGGCGAGAGGCGCGGGGGGCGCAGCGTAACGACAAAACAAAGATTGGCGCTTTGGGCCAAATTAAATTAAAAATAAATCGATTGCGCATTGTTTCTACGACTAATTATAATTTTACAAAAAGTCAAATAATTCAGTTTAAAAATGAGCTAAAAAGCATACACATTTTACATAATGTTGAACATTTCCAGACAAACAAAAAAGGGTCAAATGAAATAAATAACTAAAAAAATAAACTAAAATATATTTACTTTTAATAATTTTTTTCACCATTTTTTCAACTCCCTATACGTCATTTCTCGTTTCGTCTATATTAACCTGCAGCATAAATGTCAATAAAAAATATTGTAAAAAGCCTTTCTGTTTAAATGATGAGTATTAACATTTGTTCAGTGTTTATATTACAAGTAGAATATTTCACATAGAGAGGGCAACTTTCTTTTAGTGGACCTCGACAGAAAGACAGCGGCAGGTGGTATTTCGTCTACCGTTCATTCGCATATATTATCATGTAACATAATTTGTACACTATTATAAACTTTTTAATAACAATACTACTGCAGCGGCTCAATCTGTAAATAATTGGCAACCGTCACTATCCGTCCGGCAAACTTTTAATGCATGGTTATTCAAAACATTAAAAAGTTTATGCCGAATGTGAGCTGGCAAAAAAACACTGTAGCATTACGTAGTGAATATATGATACAAAACGAAGCGCTGACTAACGTCATTAACGGCAAATTATCTGACTGCTGCCGCTCTGCCTCGACGTTTTCAGCATAGTTCCAGAGTTGCAAACTATATTGGCCCTTAACTTGTCAATCCAAAACATTTGGGTATTCTTCTTGAAACTGTTTAGTCCACTTATTAACAATTATTTTGCTCAAATAAAATATTTACACTTAATTTGTCGCGTAACGAAAAATATGAAAATTCAGTCTTTAGGGACGGTGATGGTGACGGGTGGCAATTAGACACAGATTAAGCCGCTGCAGTAATATTTTATTGAATTATTTTAGGTGTTTACATTGTTACAAGGCGGACGCGAAACGACGCGTCCGAATGCGCGAAAGATTGCCAGTCGAGAGAAATACCCGCCACGCTAGTGCTACTCAAGTGCCGACCAGCTTTAGCCATAACAAATCTAAATGTAAATCGGCCCCGATAAGTCCATTAAATATCATGCATAACTACAAGAGATAGATACTTTAGGAACAGTGATGGTGATGAGTGGCAATCATACACAGATTTAGTCGCTGCAGTAGTATTCTATTGATGATTGAATATGATGTCCGGATTGCCTGAAGATTGCTAGTGTAGAGAAATATTTGTCACGCCAGTGCTACTCAAGTACCGGCGAGTTTTGGCCATAACAAATCTAAATCGGCCCCCATAATACTTTCTCGTATTCACAATATTCAACTATTTATTATAAATACGTTCCACGATTCGCCACTCCCTTTCTACAACTGCCTACTTGCTTATGCTCGCGGGACGTTCCTATATAAAACTTTCTCATATGTATTTACAAGTTTCAATGTTTACGCGGTAAGTTAACAATCGCCTAATTTCTGTAAATCAAACATAGGTGAAAATGTTTCTTTTATAGTACTGCTGCTATTAATAATTGATATTGAAATCCAATACTTGTTAAAATAAGAAAAAAATGTTCTAGTTCTATAAAAGTTTTTCGTTATACTTTTTTAATTTGAGTTTGTACATTTAATGCTTCTGCAATTATCTCTGCCGCTTGAATTATGTTCACGGACGGTTTCAACATCCAGCGATATTCTGTTACTTTGAATGACAACGTTCTTGTTGGCAATACTTGTTTGCCCAACGTGTGGTAACGGGTAGTAGTGAGACACATATTGCCCTGTGTAGAAGAATATATCGCAGTTTATATGATTACATTATTTAAAAAAATAGTGTTACGACCACGTACCGATCGGACGAGGCATTGACCGGTGCAAGTGTTTTACCAGTATGCACCAGCTCCAGGTTAAACAAATAAGTTGGTCCCCACATTTGCTAATATCTTATGCCGAAGCTCAAGAATACTTTTTCAGGCCTTTATCGTGAAGTTATCGCTTAAAGAATAATATCTAACACAGCAACTATGCCGAGATATTGCTTAACAATTGATCGCAATATTTTTCACTCCGTGTTATTTAATAATTTTCAGCGTGTTGGATTATACGAACAAAAAGTATATTCATACGTGATTCAATTAATGTTGCCTGCATGAAGAGACAAACGGGGTCCTAACCTCCAGGCTAAATCCCTGTTACTGTTGGAGTAATTTCAATCCCGCTAAAAAACATTGAGACAGCATTGTTCCGTTACATTGCCGATTACAGCGATACGACAATATTGAAAAAAGAAAAAAAACATCTATTTAAATTTATTTTCAATAATAAGAGCAAATATGCGTAAAAATTGCGAAGCTTATGGCCGTTTTTGATAAATAAAAATAAAATTTAGCATTGACGTTCGCTTCTTAATCGGTGTCGAATTGGCCCGAAGAGCGACAGTGTCGGGCATCTCCCCTGGAGGTAAACAGCGGGCCCGACTGGTCTCGGCCTCCGCCCTGTCTCCGCGCCCCGGGCGCTCCGCCCAGGGCCCCACGCCGCGGGCACGGCGCGGACCGTCTTCCGGAGGCCCCCGACCGCCCGAGGATCGACTCGTGTCAAATCGGATAAACAGTTATCACCGTATTTGATCCTGTTGCTCTCCGCTCAAACTTAGTATGCAACCTTTGTCTCAACTCGGATTGCCCCAAAACCATGGCCGAAGACCGAAACGGACGAAAACGCGTCTATTGAATTTTACTTTTTGCAAATGTCAGATTGAAATGTTAGGATGACCATTTTTTTTATTCAACTTAACCCCTACCACTCGTTTCTTTTTGTTCGATTACTCTGTAAATGACTTAATTGATATTGATTTGTTTTTTTAAAAATATATAATTTAATTTAATAATTTTTTTACAATAAGGAATTCCGTATGTGAAATAATATACATGAATTTGCCTCATACGCGAAAATAGTTGAGATATAAGTAACGTGATATTATACAGAATATTCGATTAATAAGCAATTTTCTAAATGTGAAGTTTACATTTCCTTCCAATTATTTGACGGAGTGCTTCAGTCATTCGTCCTGTCTGAATTGAATTCTTTAAGCAGCAGTTTCTTTGGATGATTCAATTAGTGCTAATGGTCGTTATCTGACGTTTTTATATTTCTTGCGCTTGTGTTGAGTACATCGTTGCCTTATCTATTACAATGGTTTTTCGAGTGTTTTTATTCTACAAAAGTTAACAGGTCCCTAACGGTAGACTTCGTAGAGGATTTTGCAGTGTCAAAGTGCAAACGAGTCTAAGCAAGATTGAGCGAATATATGTAGAGTATTTAACAGTGTTGTAGACTATTGCAGAGGATCTGAAAGACAAGGACGTCATTTGGGCCGGGGAGGTAGTTGAGGTCCTCCATTGAATTTAGCCAGAAAAATCCATGTCATTTAATTAAATACTATGAATCTTAATGAAATAGAGATATTAAAAAAACTGAAATGTCATCCCTGATTCTAAACCAGAAATTCTTGGGTTATTCCTCAAAGAAAATCTAAAAAAAAACAGTCAAATCTATCCCGAAAATATTTTTTAAAATATGTCATTTCAGTGAATTCATATTGGAATACTTTTTCACCTGTAGATATATAGTTTTACCAGTTAAAAAATGATTTATTTGGCATATGCTAAAAATGATATGATTTTAACTTTTCCATACATATTAATATACATATATGATACATTTACATGCTTATTATTATTTATTTACATGCGATGTATAAATGTTACTGTGAATGTGTATTTTTCGGTGAAGTTATATTTTTACTAGTAGATATATATATTTCAATTAGCGATAATATAATTTAACTGATAGGCGCTAGTGAAATTATATGCTGTTTTAAGAGGTATGAAACTCAATTTGACAGTTGCAAAACGTACATTTGGTGTTCAAACCCAAAACTAACTACATACATTAACCAAACCCAACTAATGAAAGTTCTAAAGCTAATTACAGTCTTAGAAACTTTCACTGTTTTTGAGAAATTGATAACATCAAAGTATAATTTAAACCATTTTCTGGGCTGTCTTTCGATACATTGTTGTAGCATATAGTCATTCCGTTTCGGTCGTTGTCTATGAATATCTGCAATATTATCACACCACTAATGTAACCCGTTTCTGTTTCAGGAGTTTGCAAGACTGACTTCTACATGAAAATTTTTATTCTCATAGTAGGCATTTTAGATGATTCTAGTCGCAAACTGAACAAGTGTCCGATGAGAAATTATTATGATAGGGGAAAAGTAAAAGATTGTTTTTTATAATATCGGTTGAATTTAAATTTTGAACGCGGCCCCACAGTCGAAAAGAGACGATCGCCCGTTCAAAACTTAAAACTAACAGGAGTAGCTAACGACAAGATTTTATCCAATGGGCCACTGCTTTAGTTGCTTTAATTCACCGTCTGGCTCCGCTGCTACCGTTCCTCCGCTTCAATCGGTTATACAGAAAGATGGTTCGTATGATACATTTAATATGTTCTTGAAATCAAACTAAGCGATTGCATTTATACATTAACCATTTCCAGTCCTATATCGAAACTCATTCGACATTTTTATTATTAGTTAAAATTTTGTTATCATACATTTTAGAAAAATATAAGCTGTAGAATATAAAGGTTTTGTGTATACTTAAGTGAAATAGAGTAGTATTGGTAGTACCACACATATTTTTATGATCACTAATTATTTAGTCAAATTAAAACTCGTACACATTAAAAATAAACAGAATAATTTTTATTTATAAGTTATGAATTAAAAACTATTTAATCCTTTGTTTGCCAAAATCCGATATATCAGCTTTTGCTACTTTGGCTAAAATTGAAGGATCCGACGTTATCATTGAATAAATAATACGATGTAAAGTATTTGTTTCAGGGGCAAATATATTTTTTTTTAATATGTAGTACATCTATATTTATATAGTATGCAAATAAGACTAGTCAACTATAAGGATGTATTTCCTGTTTAATTTTTAAAGTGATATTTATTTAATTTTAAATTACAATGTATAATAAGATTTCAACCACAAAGATAAGATTTTGTACCTTATCTAGCTTGTATAGGTGCTTTGGATATTGTAACATATACTTGAGAATGTTTGCTCCGTTGAAACACATTGAGCTAAAACCTGTCATTTTGAAACTGAAGATTTAGTGAATAAATATTAATATAAGTCGATTGAATTTTGTGACTTACGTAATTTTATCATGACGATTCTAGATATAAACACATATGCATCTTATGCATTGCTGCCTTAAAAACAGTCGCATTCCATTGCACAGCTTTGTGAGATCAAAATCCTCAGCAGCATTATAGGCCTACCAACCTAGAGGGTTAGTTGGTGCTGTTAATCCTCTTCCATTCAGGGAATTTAAGAGCCTAACTAGATATCTGATAGCTTCTTTATCCCTATGAATTGAGTAAAATGAGCATGCTTTAACTGGCATCATCTGTTAAATCGATAAATTGAGTGCTCATTTTTATGTCATTTGTAAAGAATAAAAATAATATTTATAAAATGTTATGAATCTATACTATATTGTGGTAACTTAAATATCTTTGTACCTACCTACATATTATTCTAAAAAAAAGTTGTGTTGAACTGGAGATTTGCATGAGTCATTAATTTGTGAGTTTTAAGTGATACATACGACAGAAGGACATGTTTTGAGATTAAATTATGAATTATAATGCATTGTATATTATGACAGATTTTAAAGCAATATGTAATTCTACATAAAAATTTTGTAATATTATGATATTTACCAATTATTGTTGGAAGACATTATTTTTATCGACAAATATTTTTAAGGGGCAACGGAAAAGTAACTCGATTTTTATTTTAAATACTTAAATCAAAGAATGTAATCGGCCAATATTTGGTTAATTATAGAAAAATAGAAGGAATTACAATATAGTATAGTATATACAGATGTTTTTGTAATGCACTTTTTAATGTTGCAGAGATGACAGAATTGGAAAGCTCTCTCGCAGTAGGAGGAAAAGCGTCCACCGACTATCAACTCCACGGTACGCGTCAGCCGCTACTCTCCATCGAAACTCATCTGAACGGAAACAAGAAGAGCGGTTTCACTTCGTTTAATTTCTCGACACAAGGAAGCGGTCACATAAACGCCAACGTCGGAATCACTCCTGTGACAGGAGACCCCGTCTGCAGCTCGCAGCGATCTCAAATGGCAGCGGAAAAAAACCAACGAAGCTTCTGTCCGAAGCGTCTGCCGCGCTCGTCTTCGAACGTTGCAGATTCTCGATCGTCCGACGGCAGAATCGGCATTATGTTCGAACACTACAAAGACCCAAACGAGGAGGCCATTCTTTCCGAAGGCATCGAAAGGCTTTGTGCCGATCTGCAGCTCTGTCCGGACGAGTTCAAAGTGCTGGTGTTGGCCTGGAAGTTGAACGCCGAACAGATGTGCTGCTTCACGAAGAGCGAATTCGTAGTGGGATTGAAGAGTATGAAGGTCGACTCGATAAAGGGGATTCAAAGCCGCCTTCCCGAGATAGTGTCGGAGGTGCAGAGGGACAGTGAACTTTTCAAAGACTTGTATAGGTTTACGTTCAAGTTCGGATTGGACGCGGCCAACGGCCAGAGGAGCTTGCCGGCCGACGTTGCCATCGTGCTTTGGCGCCTCGTGTTCACGGTGTGCGAACCGCCCATCATGAACAGGTGGCTCAATTATCTAGAGCTGCATCCGCACGTGAAGGGCATCCCTAAGGATACGTGGTACATGTTTTTGAATTTTTGCGACACGGTCGGCGTAGATCTTAGCAGCTACGACGACACGGAAGCTTGGCCTAGTCTCTTCGATGATTTTGTTGAATTTGAAAACGACCAAATGAATCAGAACATTTCCAAGAATGAAACGTTTAAAAAATCCGACTGACCTATCATTGTAATAAACGTGTAAGTCTGTACTTATCACTCCATTGCCAAAATGTGTCGATGACGTCGAATCGTTTAATGATTTCTTTACTTGAATGTATGTATTGTGTATATTTTAGAAAATGTTTAACCACTGTAAAGAGCTCCATTGAAAGATGGACAAATTTAGAGCGGATTTGTTTTTGCATAAATATTTATTTATATATATATATATATATATATGTATATATATATATATATATATCAGTGGCATGCCGTCCATAAATGCGGTAGATTCAAAACGCCACCAGCATGAACGGATGATGGCGAGCGACTCAGCCAATCACGTGACCGTGTTTATATTCGCTCGTGTTTATAGTTGATCAACCGTGCGTGCTGGTGGCGTTTTGAATCGACCGCATATATGGACGGCACGCCACTGATATATATATATATATAAAATTATACATACCAAGTATTTTTCATGTTTGGTATAAACCGTATGTATTTAATATTATATATATCGACGAATTTGTAACCAATTGATGTTTATGTGTAAAGCATATGATTCATAGCTGGTGTATTTTGAGAAGCGTTGATTTGTGTATATTATGCTTATTTAATGCAAATGTGTTTAAGACTGTATTTAAAATATAAATTATATATTGCAGAAGTGTAACTTATCAAAAAAAAATTATCAAATGTATTGAATGCATTTTTTGTATCGGTTTAAAAATATAAATAATTTAGGTAGCTGTGTTATGTCAATATTTATATATGTATAGTTTCGGCTACCGCACTCATTTAATTTTGTTTCTATTGATATTTAGAGAATCGCTCGTTTCTCCGAATAGAACCAACATGAATATTTGCAAGGAATGGCCCTCAGTGTTCGTTGTAAATATGATTTTATTTTATTGTCATTTTGTAAAATTATTATTATAATATAATATTCATGAAATGCAGTAATTTTTTATGATAGAATTTAACTCTTAACAAGCTAACCCTATTGTGTAGTTAAGTTGCAAATGAAATAAATATTTAAGTCATGAACGTGGCTAAAATAATTTTGAGTTTTATTTTATATGCCTGCACTTAATTATTTTAAATTACACGCACAGCAATAGTAACAAAGCTTGATAAGTTAATCGTAATACTATCTGTCCAATGACTTGTTACTTTCAAAAGCAATTAAGATAAGAGGTTATTGGTTTTAAAGATTGTCTAAATCACGTTTACTAAGGCGCATTTTATTGTCAGAAGTCTAAACCACTTATAATATTTCAATACCAAGTGAATTATAGCTCGTTTCCATATTAGTACCATAAAAATTTTTTTTTTTTTATTATTAATTTAGTTATGTATATTTGTATTTTTGCCAATTTAGTGTGTTTAAAAATTCGATACATTAATTATCAACTAGAAGATATATAATAAACATCACTAAAAATAATCTGGAGTTCCACAAGGCAACATCGTAGGACCAAGTCTGTTGATATTTCAACCACAAAAGCATATGATACAGTTCTACTTTCATCACAAATTCCTTAATTGTGTTAAAAGAGCTAAAGTAAAATCCAGAACTGTATGAAAATATGGAGAATAACAATACTTACGACTAGGAGAGGAACTATCAACCCGTTTAGGTTGATATCATCAAATACCTGGATATACCAGTAATATAAGTTGGCGACTATTACCTGGAAGACATTCTATTGAGCCTAAATTATTGATTATTATACAAGCATAATTCCATTCAATCATCATAGATTAAGTTTTCCTAAATTTCATAATCTCACTGATGAATAATTTAAATTAAATCCAGCAATGACAATAATGATTTCAGACTGTCACTACTTAGTTGTTGATTGCATTTATCCCGCTATAACACATTGGGCTAAAGCCTGTCATGTTGCAACGTAAGATTTACAATAAATAAATATGCATCTTTTTACAGTACGTCTAAGCGAAAAGAAAGCTCGGTAAAATATGAAGATCTCAACTCATTAAAAAACAATCTTACTGTACAAAAGTACTACATAGCCAATATGGACTTATGAAATTCAAATCCAGGGTACAGCAAAAAATTACATCGTAATGATCTAACGATAAAATACAATGAGATGCATCATAATTGATGATAAATGTTACGCTCCATTGATTTATTTGTGCAAAGATGGAAAAAAACGTATGCGCTCTACATCTTAGATTGGAGTTACATCAGAATCAGGTTACAAAGGAACATAGAAGCTGTAAATTCTGTAATTTGTATTTTCACAGGACTTGGTAGTTAAAATATATACTTCTATGTAAAGCGTCGTCACCTTTTTCAGATGGTAAGCGACTTAGTACGTAACAGAAAGTTATATAGTAAGCTTATTAGTGAATGGAATACAGCTTAGTGGTTTCATAATTTTTTTATCGGAACATAGAAATTAAAAATATCAATGACCTAAAAAATATTTACTCGACAACTTCTTAAGCTTTCTTCTCTACTTTATATCCTTAAAGATCTCTTTTTAGTTATGTAAAATTTTGTGTGTTATCTTCTATATGCCGCCATCACACCTTCATCTGCTAGAAACTGAAAAGCTTAAAATTATCAAGAACCAGTTTGGAAAATGCCACATTAACTTTATAGGTGCAGCAAGTAAAAATGTCGAATTATGATTGATTGCACTTGACAAGATTTTTGCTACAAAGATAAGATCGATTTACACATAATTGTTTTGTGAAAAGATTTTACACAGAAAAATCAAGGACTTGCTTAAAATCAATATCATCTTTGTGGCAAAAAATTAGATGGTTTGAAGTAATAGCTTAGGATTTTTAGCTGATGGATGAAGTAATTTATATCAAATTAAGCTTTTTGTTAAATATTTAATTTCAATTCTAAATTCTTTACTTTCTGAAAGTTCAATGTGAATTTTTATTGTATTTCGAAATATTTTTTCATAAGGTTAAAATTCTTTAGCAAAAATGTTAAACCAAATTATTTTACACATACCAATTATTATAAACATTCTAAAAAGTTGTGTTGAAAAAGGAATTAATTTAAATTTCTATTTTAGATAAACTTTTATTTTTACTAAGTATAAATATAATTATTTTATAAAATGGTGCAAAGCAAATAATAATCAAAGTATGCATAATTCAGGAAAAAATAAAAATGAAGTTTAAAAAGACTACAAATTATGGTTATGATTATGGAAGAAAATTGAATATAGCTCTATTTAGTCATTTTGGTTTTCTCTAAGTAGAAAAACAATCAGCTAACTAAGAAAACTATATTAAAACATAGACATTGTTCGAGATGGAATTTTTGAAATAAAAAATGCAACACAAATGATATTTGAAAGGCATATTTTCATATCGGGACATATTTGAATTCGTTACAAAGGCATAAAATTTTAACACCATAATATATATATCATATGTATATCTGCACATATTTTGATAATGACAATTTAAAATCGCTCTGTGAGTATTTAACATTGTGTATATAATAAAGCCTTCTATAAAATTTTATCATTATAAATATATTATTATTTATTTTTATATTTAAAAAAAATTGTAACAAAAAGCGTGAAAAAATCATTATCATTACAGTGGAATAATAATAATAATATATATAAGGAATATATTAAAAAGATACAAACGCCATTATATCGAGCGTAATTACTGATCTTAAAATTAAGATATTTATATATAATATGTATTCATCATACGTTGCTGAACATATCGATAAAACTATTGTTCACTTTATTTCGATAAGGCACAATTATTTCTAAATGCGGTACAAATTGTTTGTTATGCCGTAAATAAATATGAAAATTACAGCTACGTTGCAACGAATACGTCATATATAACCAAGACTATATGTAGACCACTTTATTCAATTAGGTTATTGCAACAAAATATACAGCTTAATATTAATTCGGCTTACATACACATATTTTCATATACTGCAAAGGCGGACTGAAGGATAGTCTCAAATTTAATTTATATTAACTGAAACACCGTTAAATACTTTATATTTACATTATCATAAGTGTCAATAGATACAATAAAAAAAGGTGTAAGTAAACATTAACAAACGTTATAAAAGCAGTCATTTGCGTTTATGAATATAAGATAAAGAATTTATTGGCGATTATTCCGGTTATATATTTAAGTCGGTAAAATTGAAAACTATCATTCGGTCCATCCTATATTTTATGATCAACTACCTGAAATAAGTGATGTGCCATAAAAGGCAGCAATGGGCCAGATCTGTTTTTCTGGATATATAATTATATTTCTAAAAATTGTTTATATAATAATATATATATATATGTATATAATATTTACATATTTCATTATTAAAATTTTAAAATATACTCAATAATCAATATTTGCTTTTATGAGCGCTTTAGAATCTTGAGAGGTAATTGTGAGCCCAATTCCTTTTGTATTTTAATTATCGACTGAAGAAGGCAGGTTTACTTTCAATCGACTCATGAGCAGTCCAGTTTCAGATTGCTTAGTACAGGTACTTTTTTATTATTATCAAAGATACCAGAATAATTATTTATGTTTGTAAATTGAGTTACACAAAAGCAGAGTAACCTAGATTCAAATTACAATGTACTAAAAAGAGCTTCAGATTCATCTTGATACTTTCCAGGAGTACAAAATGACGTAACCCAACTTGTTCCTTTCCTATTACAAAACTAATTCAACACTTTTAAAATATCAGGCAATTATTATCGTTGATATGGGCGAAAATTGGGTATGTTACCGATAATGAAATTCCCACAGTAATTATAATAAAAAACTAGCATGAGAAAGTGGCGACATTTATTGATTGAAAGCTATATTATAAATCAATTTGATCTAAAAATATATTTTATTCAGACTTCAGTTTCAATCTGTTGATGTTACAATACCTACTCATTGATGTTGATTGCTACCTTGTTGTAACACATAAAAAAATAGTTACAAGCAAGATAACGTATTGTGTGGATGCAGTTTTATAATCTTCGCCTATTTCACCAATAATATATCATTGCCTTTGGATTAAACATGCCATTTAGATATGATCAGTTAACAGCTCTGAACTTTTATTTAATAACAAAAATGATTCATCTAATATATTTTTTGCACATGGTGAAATGTCACCCTGCTTCTTAAATCATTAATGACATATTGTAAATACTTTTCAATCAATTAACAAGACATCCAGACACACATAATACTGTCGTCTTCGGATTAACTGGTATCATATCGTCTGTCAGTTCACAACTATAAATGTTGAATCAGAAAAACATAATCACGATACCTGCTAATGCGAAGATTCGGTGGATGATAATATTTACACAACCATTTATAAACCAGGTGTGCCGTTGATTACAAATAACATGCAATTGAAATATTTTTATTGTCTAAATCTTTCTATATACGTTACCTTTTCATATACGTGAAAAAATCAAGCCAATTGTATTGTGTATTTTTATAATTTATTCATAAAATAAATTTAAAATATAATTATTGTAGTAGCAACAATTTAACTTTTGGAATTATTAAAATAATAATAATAATAATAATATATATCATAGTCATAATCGGATGAAACACATTTTACAAAAGAATCGTAGATTAAACTGAAACACCAAACTTTTTTAATAATAAAGAAGCCCCCTTATCCTTCAGTTTAGAATGAAGCCTAGCATAAATTCAACACATTCAAAATAATATCAATTAACGTCGAATCAGCGCGAGAGGGAAAATTTTGCAGGACTATCCGAATTGCTTTTAGCTTCCTGTTTACGTCGACGGCTGCATCGCCCCAAAGTATATACATACACATGCATATATATACACGTAAATAAAAATTAAATAACGGTGTATACAAATATATATACACACATGCGCATATAATCATAAAAAAATCATAATGTAGTTAAATAAAAAAATTTAACATTCACACGTAAACAATTATAAAAATTTAATAATAAATCTAATCATTTAACTAATATCTCGATAATATAATAAGCTATATTATAAAGTAGTAGTAGAAACGACTCGGTGAGTCAAAGAACATGCAAATCGGGAAGCTAAAAAAAAAATACATACAAGATCCCATTCAATGGATAATTTTATTTAAATTCTCTTTAAAATATATATATATACGCATAATTAATCTATTATCATCCACCAGGACATTGAGAAAAAAAAATGATCAAACAGAAGAACTAAATATACACATATATACGAATATCGCAATCGAATCAGACCATCGCCACTCTCTTTGTACATTTTATTATATCGGATCTCGACTTTTTAACCGGGCGTCGAAAGAATATCAGAATATCGAACAGATATAATAAAATAAAGACGATAAGACTTTTCGAGTGTTATATCCTGATACTCATTCGCTTCCCGTTGGTATTATTTATTATATATATAAATATATATACACAATTTCAAATCTTAGCTGTTCGGCAATAGTAAAAATTAAGCAAGAATCGATTTGACGTACAGTTAAATGATGAGCAATAAAAAAATTATGGCAGCACCAAAAGTCGTTATTTTGTCGGTTTCGAAGTTCAGCAGCTATTATTGCATTAGCCGCTCCGCAAAATTTTACTACATAAATAAAATTTATATTGTTAATGGACAGGTGATGTTACTTTTTTTGTCAAGATATACATACATAATATTCATTATTTATTTATTTATTTTTTTGTATAAAAATAGCAATTGGTGTTGGGCAGCACTCGTTTAATGCAAGTTTAAAAAATTGCGTACCGAACTCGCATCCCAAATTTTTTATACGCATGTACGCGCGCACATTGATTCGTGTATCGACTTTAGTTATTATGCATATGTCATTAGTTGTAGAAATGTATTAAGAAGATCTAGCCTAGCTATCTAGTCTAAGCTTATATACGTCTATTCAATAATCTTGAGGACTTTTCCGATTGCGATCGTTTTATCTGAAAAAAAAAAAATAAACATTAAAATCAAATACAATATTTAGAAACACAACAAACCGACTCACTTTCATCTCTTAACGTAAATCTGCCCATCTGCTGGAAAACTTTAAATTGCTCCAAACAAATGACCCCCGAGCATTCTATCCTCATGATGGCTACTTGATCTTGTTTGACGAAACGAGGTCTCGTTTTAGATTTTTCTTGAGTCTTCTTATCGACCAGACAAATTAAGGCCTAAATCAAACACATTACATCATAATTTGATACACAACATTTAATATGACAATAGAATAAGAGATTATTACTTTTACTGTCACTTCTTCTGCCGCACAATGAATATGCATCACGGCCGAGTAACCGGCGCATATAATAGATTTATGTTCTAAAATTACTAACTGCGCATCGAATACTTTGCCAGTTTTAATAGGGTTAAGCGCATCGCACAACACGAATCCGGGTGAGACGTCTTCTTCTTCTATTCCTTTTAACTTAATTTTGACGTTTTCTCCGGGTCCAATAGATGTCACTTCTTCGTCGTCGGACCACAATTGATCGACGGTGACTTGAGTCTGAAATAATATCATACGTTAACACAGAATTGACGATTTGTAATCCGATATAATACGACGAAGACATACCCTATTAGGCATAAGTAACAAAAGCTGTCCCTTTCTCGTGCTTCCGGCTTCGACTTTACCCATGAGCACCGTGCCCATGTCTTTATATTTATCTACGACGGGCATAATGAAGGGACCTTCCATATTGCGATTGAGCGAGGGCAAATTGTCTATGAACTCGATAAATGCGGGCCCCCGGTACCACGGACAAGTCGATTCGTCTACTTGTTCCCTGATACCTTGTCCGGTCTGGCCGGAACACGGAAGGAATGACAAATCCTTGACCGGATTGAATCCCAATTTTTTCAGGTAAGGTAATATTTTATCTTTACATTCGTTATATCTGAAACATAATGAACATATATTTGACGTATTTTTCAGTATTTCAATTTACCCTTTAGAAATATTTGTATCTTACCTGACTTCGTCCCAGTTTACGGTCGCGTCGTCCATTTTATTGACTAATACGACCAGGTGCTTCACGCCGGCGGTCTTAGCCAACATGGCGTGTTCTCTGGTTTGGCCCCCCCGGTCGAAACCCGTTTCGAACTCGCCTTTTCGCGCAGATATGACCTGTAGATTTAATCAATTAAAACAACGACACGAGCGGTGATACAAAAAATATGTAAGTCAATTCACCAGAACAGCGAGGTCGGCCTGCGCCGCGCCGCCAATCATATTAGGTACGAAACTCTTGTGGCCCGGGGCGTCTAATATAGTGAAATGCTTTTTCTCAGTCTCAAAATAGGCCCGTCCCACTTCTACCGTCTTTCCCTTGTCTCGCTCTGCAAAGATAATCGTCATTGAAGATAATATGTACAAGGAAAAAATTAGACATTCGCACACAACTCACCTTCTTGATTAGTATCGAGCGCCCACGACAAATACCAAGATTCTCTGGACTTCTCTCGTGCCTCCCTTTCGTATTTTTCCAGCGTTCTCTTGTCGACCATGCCCGTGAGCGACATGATCTGACCACCGATCGTGGACTTGCCAGCATCTAAATTACACTCTCGTTAGATGTTTATATATTATAATAATAAATATGATAATGTTGAGGTTTCATGTTGATTGGAAATTAATAGTGTAGAAACTAGTAAAAATCAAAGCACTTTTTCTACTTTATTCGCAACACGTCTTTTCCGCTAGGGTTCGAGTGATGTGGCAAAGTTAAGCAATCCTCAGATACTGCAACGTTGCTCTTTTAATATGTTTAAAATATCCATATGCTAGATTCATTCAGTGATCCTTTTCGTCTGTTGCAGAAATTCATCACCAACTTGTTTTATTTATGGCAATGAAGTTATGAACAAGCAAAGTTTTGTTATGCATTTAACAATTGAAAAACATTTTGAACAATGTCAAGTCGAAGAACTGTTTTTTTTTATGAAACGGTTACTGAAAATATAGGTTAACGGAACTAATGCATATTTTAAAAACAAGTAAAGATAACATTTCTTTGACAATTTATTTCGATCTAGAATTAAACAACTCGTTTCAAGTTAATTCTGTCGAAGGATACAGTACAATGTCATGCATTTAATGTTTGATTTTAATAAATATATGTCATGGAAATGTTATGTTTTTAGATAAAATAAAAAGTAAAGAATTTCAACTGAATTTTTTTTTATAAAATTGGAACGGTTCAGAATCTTATATATGTATTAAAATATATGATTTGTTGATGGTACATTTTCTATATAAATAATAAACAGGTTTTTATTTCAAATTAGAACTTATATATTATAGAACATATTTGGACTCGAGGATAACAGAAATCTATTTTTTTGGGCTGGATAATTCAATGCAGTCCATATGGCTGCATCGTATATTATTCCTATTTCCCGAACTAGTGTGCTGCTAATCTACGATACTTGTTCATCCAAGAAAATGATTTTTTAAATAATTTAACCAGTTATCTGCTTAACTTGGTTTTAAAAATCCATTACTTTTTTGATAAAAATACATAGCAGTTTTATTAGTAATATAAAGGAAATATACCACTAAATGATATTTTTATTACTTCTTATTGAAATTTGTAGTTTTGTAGTAAATTCATTTTTTATTTTAAACAATGAGTATACCCGCCAACCGCACCGAAGTTTTGGATTGACGTGTTTACACCTCTAACGCAGTTAACAGGTTAAGACATATTTTATATTGAGAATACTTATTTTGTAACTATAAAATTCATTAAACTAACGTCGTTTTCTGCTTCTGAACTACAATCATGCATATTATTTTTTTACACCAAAACGTGAATTTAGTTCTCTCAATTTCACGATTCTCTACATGCACAAATTTAATTTGCCAATAACAACTAGTTTACAACGATTATGACCCATGACATTTGAGTCATTGCGTATTTTTCATTCTGAAAAAAAGTGTTTTTACTTAATTACCAGCATGATAGACAAGCGGTATAAGTCTGATTATTGAACTGAAAGACCAGGGTTAGAATCCCATAAGGCCTTTAGTGTTTTTAAATTTCTATCGTATCTGGGAGGTTGGAAACGGTGATAATTATATAATTATAATTCCGATTGATCATCACAGATTAGGTTTTTCAAGATTTTCTAATCTCACGGATGAATATGATGATTAATTAAAATCGAGCTAGGTTTATACATATCTGGTATTGAAAATTCTCTAATAATAAGCTAATACAGCTCATAGAGAATATTCTTTATTTATTAAAAATAAATAAATAAAAATTGCAAATACCTCCAAGTTCTAGTCGCCCGATTACAAAATATACCATCTATACAACAGTTTTTAATAATATGGTAGGTTTACGCACTATTTATGAATTTATCAACAATTATATATTATTTTTAGCAAAATTAAAAAAAAATTGATTGTACAGAAAATTACACAAAAAAAGAGTTTTAGTTCCGGTTTCTTTAATGGACGTTAAAGCCCGGTCTATTGCAAAAAATTAAGTGGCTGTTCATTTGAAATTTATATAAATAACATTATACGCAATGAAGTCAAGATAATCATGAGAATGGGTAAAATTTGAATTTCTGTATTTTTACTCAAATGCCTAAAACTTCTATATTTTCTAATCAATTTTGATCAACAGCCGTAAAAACAAATGCTGTATGTATAACAAATTGTCCATATGGAAATTTTGTACATTTTTTTATATAAAAAATAGCATTTCCATCACATATAATAAATAAATAAATAGCAACGTTCTTTTTGTAGAAAAATGGGTTTCGTGAAATTTCAACATTCTCGAATACTGCAGGGATGTAATAAGAAAAATATCGGTATTTTCCTGTTATCGGGGGTCAAATTTATTCTAAAAAAGTATTTATACGATTATATTTTCATTAAAAATGAATGTGTTTAAACCGCTTCATACTGAAATAGAAATGGTAGTGAGTGAGCGTTGGTCAGAATAGTGATGTATTTAAATATTTTTTTAGGATAAATTTGATCCCCGATAACTGGAAATCTTTTTTTATATAATGCATTAAGTTTTGCTCGACAGTTAACGTGTTAATGATATACACATGGATTTGCTGTCTTGATAGTGCTCGAAAGTTAGCGACAAGTTAAGTTATGCGGGAGTATACATACGAGCAAAGCTCTGATCAGTGAGGAAAGTACAGATTGTATCCTAGTGCCAATTAAATTCAGCTTTATATTTGATTTTTTTATACAATATACATAGCTCGATTTCCTAATTTGCAATTGTTAATTAATTTTACGTATTTTCCATAATTATACCACATTTTAACACTTTTCTATTATTAAATTTCGTTTTTATATTTTATTCGAATTATGTGCAATTTTTTTTTTATAATACAGAGGGACTCAATATTTTTTCTAAAATTAATATAAATATTTCTTCAGTTACATACGTAAAATACAAAACAGCGATACCGCTCAAAGGGTTAATACCGACCTCAATGGGATCGGAAGCCTTAATTATCGACTTCATGCTACATGGAAAGGCAGCGTCGACGCTGCGAGCTATACTTATTTTATCCATCTGTTTTTTTATCTTATTTTATTTGACACGATATTTATAGTGAGGTTATGTATGTGTCTGTGTGTATACGAAGATAAGAGTCGAATTGCATTAACCATATGTTTTAATGAAAAATATGGTTAGGGCGTAATTAGAATGCGGGGTTAGACCGTAAAGATACTGACCCACATGGCCGATGAAGACGACGTTGATGTGCTCTTTTTTGCTCCTGGTGTCCTCGACTCGCGGGGGCTTCTTCTTGATTATCTTGGGCATCTCCTCCGCCTCGTCTTCCTCCTCGCCGCCCTCATCGTCGCCATCTCTGTCGGGCGTCAGAGGAGACTCGTCCGCTTCGGCCTCCCAGCTGTCGGCCGCCGGAGAGCCCCCGTCAGCGGAGGCCGGGGGCGCCGGCGGCGGGTCTTCCGTCGTCGTCTCCGGAATGGGCATGGCTTCGGCCTCGGTCGCCGCACCTGAACGGGCAGAGCGGCGTTTAGAAAGTGCTACGCGGCAGAGGGATAGAGGTCGGGGGGGAGGGGAGGGGAGTCGTATTGCGGTCGCCGACATAACCTCAAACGCGCGACGGAAGGGGGGTGGTGTGGTGGGGGGGGGGACGAACTGCGTGCAACGTGGCTCGAGGGGCGGGGCGACGGCTCACCGTTGGGCATCGGTTTCTCTTGTCGCTCTTCGTCGGCTTCTCCGTCCGGATCGTCCGGGTCCGGCTCCTTAGGGCAGCCGAAGGGAACGAACTCGACGGCGTTGACGTTGAGCGTGGAGAACTTGGCGGGCATCTGCTGGCAGGCCGCGGCCGCGTCCCCCGCCTCGGCCTGCACCTCCCACGACTCGGCCGGCTCCGCCATCGACGCCGGTGATAGCCGACTGCGGGTCGCGCGAGCGACCGCCCAGAGAGCACCGAGCGCCGCGAGCGCCGAACACGCGAGCGGACGTCGAGCGACGGAGCGCCGACAGAGGCGCTTCGAAGGCTTCCGGCGCGCCAAAATTCGAACAGCCGACACCCCTCCCCTCTCCTTCGCCTTAACCGATCTTACTTTTGTCTTTTTTAATAATAATACGGCATGGTCGACGTCGTGGAAAATATAAAATGGTGGATTTTACATTTTTCTCCCGTTCGATCGGGGGTTGGCAACCTTTCCAGCCACGCGGTTAACAATCGACTCCCGCAACATTATCCGATTTCTATTTATAAAAATACTGCACGGTCACGTCTATAACGTCTATATTTGTTACCCCTCTCCAACGCATTGGGCTAACGCTTATCGGCTTACAACAGAATTTGTACAAAAATCTATTTTACATTTTATAATATACAAAACTCAATAATAAGCGAAAGGCCGCCTTGAACAGTGTTTGAAAAGTCTTGTTGTGTTTTTCTTTTCTTTTATACCAGGGCTTCTTAACCTTTTTTGTTTTATTGGCCCCTTTGTCGGTCTAACGAAGGCAACGGACCCCTTCTCAACGTAAAGTAATAATATTTATTTTTTAACACATGTCAACGTGAAAGCTGCAGTAGTTTATCTAAGACAAGAACATCAAACTGTGGTCAAGTATTTGCCAAGGCAACACGAATGTCACGTTGGACATCTAATCGAATTCGAGGATCTGTTTTCATTAAACATCAGAAGTAAGTTTTTTTGTCCTAAGAGCAATGAGTTCATCGTTGAATATAGTTTTTATATCATAAAGAAAAGTATCACGGATTCATGCTTTAACTTTCATCGCGGCAAGATAGAAATCACTTTTAAATGAGTTCTGTAAATTATCAAGTGAAAAATCTCTTTTAAAAAATGTACTAGGAATTTTGTATATCAAACTTCCAAGTATTTCTTTATCATTAAAAAGTTTGCAAGAACGTACTTTTGTGCGATGTTGGCCTCAACTCTTTTTTTTTAAATTCAACAATGTTGCCTTAAAAACCACTGATTTAGAGCCCCTGTTTTATACGGATTGGAAGCGTGGACGCAGATTTACAGACACGCGCTCCGTATTAGTTAAACGGACAAAGTGAAAATTATGGAAGCGATGTCGCAGATGAAGAAAGATCGAGATACAGACATTAAAAATTAGAAAAATTATTACACATAATCATTCAAGGTAAGATTCATAAAAAGTAAGAAGAGCAATTACAACAGTCGTTTGGAAAGAGCACTATATCCTTATTTATATAGGTGGGTAGTGAATAAGAAAAGTTTAGCTAGAATGATTTCCAACGTCCGGTAACAGATTAGTGAATAGAAACATATTAATATTACATGAAACTTTTAAAGTTTCTCGACAAACTTTGTCAGACGCTTTGGATGTTTTCGGCGAAAGCTACGAGGAGCTGGAACGGTTAATGTAAAAATAAATACATTTTCATTTCTTGGGCCCTTCAAAATTCAAAACAATGGGAAAGAAAATATAGTTCAGTGGTATTTAATATTTATTCAATTATGCAAATTATTTAATAGAAACTTTTCGCGCTGTTGCAATAGGAAATTAAAGGTCATCCAAAAGACATTTAGTCGCTCTTGACTCATTTTCGATTGTAGAAACTTTTAAATATTTTTTAATAATAGTGAATGATATTTCTTATTCAGTGGCATAATGAAAAATAAATTCAAAATACAAACACTATTTTAGGAATTCATTATTAATAATTTCTTTAAATAATTCTGTCAGTTTTGTGCTTAGTTTAAAATTATATTAATACTTTTATAACTCGTTTCAGCTGTAATAATAATCTAATTTTATTAATTTTGCATAAAACATTAACGGTAAATATGTTTATATAGAAATAATTGTTTCATTGATGGATGATTAATTTTAGAACATTCAATGATTTAATTTTCGAAGAAAAAGTATAAATAGGTGAACATATATGGATACGAAAAAAATATTAATTATTGCGACTAAATAAAAATATAAAAATACTGAAATTATCTATATTTTTCACACAATAAAATGATGCCTCTTTTAAGATTTTAAAGAGGCATCATAAACTTTAATTTTTTTAATTTTTTAACTTTACTTGTTAAGAGTAGCACACAATTTTTTAGTGAATATTTTGTCCTTTTCGTTTCACTTTTAATAATTTTATGAGTAAAGACTTTTGCTAGTATTGAGGTTGTAAAGATAAATGCCTTTTATAATTTCATAAATTGGAACTCACGTAGATGAGTCAACAAACAAAAATATATAAAAATCTAATATGAAATTCACAAATAAAAGAACAGTAAGAAAATATAGGTATGTGTTTTATATAATACACATACATATAAAAATAAACATTACATCTTCAAGTCGGTAGCATTTTAAACTCATTAGTCGCAAATATGTTAAACTTAAATCAAAGAAAGAAATAAAGTTGATCTTGCCACAATTTTTTTAATGCTATTTTTCATGGATAAAATATCGAGATTACTTACGTAACGTGATCATTTGCGATATTTAACTTATAACCTGTTATTTTCATGAAGAAAGATGCCGATATATAATTGGCCATAATTAGGGATGTTTTGCTAATAAATTCCTCAACGAAAATACGGAGGCTTAATTAGCCGCACTGAGCTTAACATTTGTATGTTTTATCAATAAACAGTTATTTTAATTAAATTAATGTCATAGGTTATTTACAGTAACATGTTTTTTTTATTATTATTTGTTCGGATATCTTGCACACGAGTTGCCTTCGAACCCATACAAGTTTTGGTATTTGGAAAAGCAGCAAAACTAAGGGTATTAAAGAGAACTGAAATTAAAAATCTTGATGATTATTACATTATGGATAGATATATACAAATATTCGAAAGTTGCTTCGAAACCAAATTGGATTTTTAAAAAGGTTTTTCCATGTATTGTTATTAAATAATGCACTTTCTCATTCAAATGAAAGCATATTTAAAACAAGTAACTGCCATATGTTTTTTTATTCCAAAATGTTACAACTTTAATTCAACCTAAGGAACAGTGCTTTATTTTATTAATGAAACTTTATTATCGTACTAGTTTTTATAACGAAGAGGATGTTATACAATATGTAGTATATGCTTTTTGGTCCAAAGAAAAACCAATGACATTAGTTTGATGTTGGATGAAAATTATTGATAATATAATTTATTAAGTAATTAGTAGATTCTGTCGAACCTGAAGCAAAGGAAGTATACTAAAGGAAGTATTAATGCCATTTTTGAAGTTCTTTAAAATGTCGATAATTCTAATACATATGACATGGAAATATCACCATCCAAACTATCAAGTAATCATAAAAGGTATTATAAAATGAAAATGTGTAGTTCCGAAATTTTGTTAGCGGATATACTTAAAAAAGTAAGTGTGTGAAAATTTCACCTGCGAGAAGAACAGGAGATTCAGATAAATCTATAAATTAACACAGTTCCTAACAATTATGAATTACGAGTCATTGTGATTACTATCTAAATATCAACGTATTACATAAAAAAAAAGAAAAAAATGGCATTTGACCTTGAATAAAATACATACAAGTACAGACCATTAAAAATGAATATGGTTCTTTCCTCATCGATGACGTTGAATCAGCAATTCTTGACAGAGTAGCAATAGCCGGATATCGGCAACTAAAGGGTTAGCGATTACATATTACATTGCAATAAAAACGTTATACAACATTTGCTGACGGGCGCTTAAAAAGGCGTTTCAATTTTTTTTACTTCATTGTTAAACTAAGCACACTGCAAAATATGTAACTTTACCATTTTGTTCGCGGGCTTGTTAGTTAGCTAGATATTAAAATATACCTTGATGATACAATTTTTTTCTGTAAAAAGTACAGAGGATGGCAGATTTGCCAGAACTAATTATTTATTTCATTGGATTAAAGTGAAGCATATAAAGTATTTTCCTTCTTTAGGTTATAGTTAGAGTCGGGTAATTTACACAATACATTATTTTGCCAAAACCGTTTATACGAAACAGCTAGAAAGTAAAAGCCACGTTAAACTTACGTTTTTAAAAATCAGCAGCAGCGACCGTCCCGAGAAGTTACAGTAAAAAAACTGAATTTGCACCAATCACTGTGTTTTGAATTAGCGTCTTCAAAACTACCCACAAACTCTGTTCACTTTGCGCAGTTTGCCTACCCACAACCGATACTTAGATTTAGCGTATCTCAGTATCTGTGTGACTTGGCGTGAGGCAAGGCGCACGATGTTTCGGTTTCAAATTCACGAGGACAGCGAGAATGCAGCGTTGGACAGACGGGGTAACCTAAAGAGGAACAACGACCTGAAGAATGTCAGAGGCAAGGAGAACTCTGCGGCGGAAGAGAAGAGTTCGAGACGAGTTCTGCAGCACGTCACCGACGCGAAACTCAACTCGATACTGTCGAATCGCGTAAGACCACTTCAACGTTATCTACACTTTTCGACAATCTTTTTTAAAACGTTGATAAGAAAAACTTAAGCAATAAATAAAATAAAACTATTGTATTTTCAATAGGCATACGCTTCAGCTGAAATTAAATATGTTTACATTACATTGATTTTTAGCATGGAATTTATACCTTTATTTTTTCTGAAACGCGATAACTATAGCATTCTAATTACTAGATTAAGATATTTTTGCCACAAAGATAAGATAACAAAATTTATTTACAGAATATCACACGCAGATTTCAGCTGTATTATTTTAAAAATGCTCTTTGAAATTCATCGTATTAAAAAATATTTTTCAATTACACTTTCAAAATGTATCATGACTATTCTAATCTATTATGACGTATGCTATATTATGAACTAATATCTACATTATAAATATAGATATTGAAAAAAAATATATTATTTTCTTAATGTAAAATTATTAACAATATACATATATTTGTTTGAAAATTTATGAAGGAAATATTACTTCTTTATTTTTTTGCGCTCCTCTGGAACTGGAGCCCCAGGCGACCGCTGGCCCTGGATATTCTCTATGAGCTGAAGTAGCTCGTAATTATATACTTTTCAAAACCTAATATGTACGATTTTAATTAATCATTACGATATTCATCCGCGAGATTAAGAACATGTAGTTAATTAAATATATAATGATCGATCGGCATTGTTATGATATAATAATCACTAATTCCAATCTCCCAGTGGTAGAAATTGAAAAACACTAAGGTCAATATGGTATTCGAACCCACGTCTTTCAGGTCAATAGTCAGCTACATATACCACGCCTATCGTGCTGGTTAGGGCACTAGTGTAGCTAGGGGAGGGGGATCGGTCACATTTTTAGAGCGGAATTTTTGGTCTACTTAAGTAGTCGGGTAACTTAATAAAATTTTATTTTCACTGTGCGCCTAAGTATGCGTTATGTGTTATTAACTTAATTTATTTTATCTTTAGTATGTTTGTTGGTGTGTTTGAGAGTCGGCTAATTCAGGGACCGCCCCGAGCAGTACGCCACTGCTACAGGAACCGCCAACTTGTCTTAATAATTTAAAAAAGCAATTTAAATGAGTTTTGTTAATAAGGTTAAGAATCTCTGCCTACTGATAAATAATATATTACATGGGTTGAGCCATAGACTAATAATACCTAATTATACGAAAACGGGGCACAAGGATTGTGTCACTAGACAGTAATTGTTGGCAATTTTTCAAAGAAAATCTTCTTTGATGAGGCATATTTACACTTCTGGTATTTAAAAAACAAGTTTCTAAGCTTTTTTTTTTTAAAAAAAAACCACGAATTTCAAGCTATCTTCAGATTGTTTAAATCTAATTTTTTATGAAAAATAATTTTAATTAAATGGCCGCTTTTGGACCTTTTGCAATGAAAATCTTCTATGATGAGGCACATTTCCACGTTCTGGATTTGCTAATAAGAAAAACTATCGCATATGGGGCAAGAAAAATCCTCAAAAAATCAATTACAAGCTCAAATAGTGACTGTTTGGTACACATTGTGGTCAGGCGGCATCTTTGGGCCTTACTTATTTGAAAATGACGAAGATCGGACTGTAACAGTTAATGGTGAGCGCTATAGGCGCATGATAACCGATTATTTTTGGCACGAAATTTAAGATATTGACGTGAAAGACATGTTGTTCTAACAAGAATGTGTAACTTGCCATACATCGAGTGCAATGTTGGATGTTTTGCGTAAAAAGTTCCCAGGTCACATTATTTCAAGTTTTGGTGACGTTAACTGGCTACCAAGATTTTGGATCGATTTTTTTGTAGGGTTACGCCAATGTCGTGTCTACGCTAAAAACCCGAAACGTTTGAGCACCTAAAAACCAACATTCTAAGTTATAGCTGAGATACCACCAGAAATGTACATAAAGATCGGCTGCTGCAAAAGGTCCAGAGGTGGCCATTTAATTGGTATTTTTTTATAATTAATGTAATACATAAAAAATCCAACGATATCCTAAAATTTATGTGTTTTTTTTTTTTAAAAAGTTTGGCAACTGAAGTTGGATCATCCTTCACATGAGCTACATGTGAACTGTCTTCAGTTATAGCCTCATTTTCCATTATTATTATTGCGAAAAAATGTGTTATAATAAAAAATAGCAATTAAAACTTTTAATTTTTCTGATCATTGTTTTTCCGCTTGGTCTGATAATGACGATGTATATTGTATTATTTAGTCAAGACATGAGATCATCGCACAATAAACATAATGGTCAGTCATCTAATTCAATAACAAAATAATTCACACTCTACTTTGCTTTAAAATCACGACATTCGAAGTTCTGTCTCTTTTTTTCTGGCTTTGACAATGACATTATTAATATATACGGGTACTAAAACGAGAACGAAATATTGCAAAAAGTTGAATCATACTGCGTAACATCACAGTGAAATACGAAGCAATAGGGGCACCACATATGGTCATATCTCGCAAAGCCTTATCTTGACGGTTGGCCGTTCCCTTATAACGCATAGTTAAAGATGTTAAAAATTTAAATTCTAATCTTAGCTCGCGAACCATAGTTTGCTTGTTCTAAACATTTGCGAGAATAAGCTCGCGTATATATGTACTAATAATTTCAAACATTGTACGTAAATTTTAAAGCTGTTCCGAAATTAAAAATAATTTATAATTTAAAACTTTGTATCTACAAAATTAAACGCGCACCTCGTAAGTTTCACACACCTGTTTTTTCTTGATATAGGTAAACATATTTCCATTATTGAACACTTGAGCAGTGGTAATCAATCGGTTCGTACCGGTTTTTGGAAACAAGTTATTGATGATTCGGAAAATTCACGATCGCGTTAGTCAGAAAGTTACGAAACCAGACAAGTAGATAGCATAGAATAATTTAACTATTTAATAGAATATTTTTATTTGCTTCTTATTATTTATGAATTAGTTAACATCTTACAAATCATACGCTAAGGAAAATGAAAAGTTTTAAACGCTATTGAAATCTGTTTTTAGTGTCCTCTGGCACCGAAAAATACAAAAGATGTTTCCGAAATCATCAGCTCGCAAATTAAAATGCGCATCGCTGCTAAAAAGAAGACTGAAAATGCCTTGCTCGATCGCGCTTGTACGCTGGTTTCGAGCAAACTCGAGTCGTCGGTTGTTTCGGAAAACATCTTGGATATGTCTATCGACTTGTCGAGCTCAGAGAAGACGAAGATTCAAGACATCAGCAAAGACGAAGAAGAACCGGACGAGATTATCTATGCATACACAGAACCTCAGTATAGAAAGGTATCGATTTTTCGAATATTACTATCATAAGTCACTAACGCATTTTTTTGGTTTTAGTATATTTATGACTATTTGCTCGAGTCCGAGCATCATCATCGACCTCATCCGCATTACATGAAAAAGCAAGTAGAGCTGAACGACGGCATGCGGAGCATCCTCGTGGATTGGCTGGTCTCCATAAGCGATGAATATGACTTTGCACCAGATACATTATATTTGGCCGTATCTTATGTAGATCGGTTTCTCAGTAAAATGTCCGTGGTTAGTAATCCATATAATTTAATAGCTAATGGCTAGTTAGAGTAGAGTGGAGAATATTTAATCCCACATGTTATCATATTAATAAAAAAATTATCCACTTATTTCTTTCAAATTTTGGTGGGGTAAATAAGATACTGTTTCAACGCCTTTAAAATCGCTCAATATGACGACACACCGATACGACACCATGCAGACTGACTGCAATGCTGTTCGTTCATGAAAACAATAAATCAAATATTTCATTTTGTCTGAATATATAATATTAGATTTTTGTGATTTTTCCGGACACTGATTTTTGCGGACAAAAAATATTTTAAATTTAATATAAAAAAAATAAGATAAGCATTTGGATTGTTGAATTTTTAACTACCGAGCTCAATGTAGCAATTGAATTTAATTAAATCTAATGAAATAATATTTTGCTTCATGAAAAACACAAAAAAGGACAATCTCTAGCTCATCTTAATTACTTTTTTCCATTATTGAAAACATCATTTTTGTTCCGTTCCTAAATCCGTTCAAATGAACCTCTAAAACATAATAGTAGACATGTAAAAAAATTAGTCCCCTAAGTAACTTCAAACAACTTTTTTCTATTATCTTGCCTAAATATCAACTTTTTTACAATGAAAAGGAGGACACGAAAAAATTAAAGAAAAAAATATCGTAGATAAATGAAACATTTTATTCATTGCAGCAATACAATATGATAAATGCATAATAAAAACATTTGTTAAGTTTTATATTGTAATAATGTTTATTTGCCAATTAAATATTATTTAAATGACTATTTCACCATTGAATCAATACTTTTTGTCAGTGTATTATTTTCTAACAATATATTGAAAATATCTGAACAAGAAATATCCTTCATATTAAGTGCTGAAGCAAGAGTGTCAACATTCGATTTTGATTTCTCACTTGTCCAAAAATCATTAGCAATTAAAAAAAACCCTTTCAACCGCTGCATTAGTTTCATGGCAGCACAATGTAAATTGAATAAGAATTTTCACATGGAATTTATTCATTTCTTCAAAGAGACAATTGTCGTATATACAATTCTCTGGCATTTCTTTAGATAAAAACTGAACACAATATTCAATATCTGTACAATATACTTGGGATAAAGTCACCACTGAAAACTGTTATTTCCCGTGATGTTTGTTTCAGATCATTATTCGATATATTGAAAACATATTTGGTAAAAATTCTGCACTTCTTTAATATTTTTTTCCGTTAGGCCCAGATTTGATTTATTTGATAATTAAAGGATGATTTTTTTTCTCTGAAATTAGAAGTCTGTAGTAATATTGGTAAGGATAGCTATCATGTTTTAATACACAGTGTAATATCAAAATGCAAAAAAAACTATGGAGTAATGTACGGGATGCCATGTCTGTCTATAATTCTTCTTCTGATTATTTTCCCCTGAGAGTTGAGTTGGCATAGTTATAATTTTGAACTTGACCTAATGAAGGTTCTAAGACTGAAATTAGTTTTAGAACTTTTAGGTTTGGTTAATTCGTGTAGGTTAGGTCTGGGTTTGAACAGAAAATGTACGTTTCGTAACTGTCAAATTGATTTTCATATACATTTTAAAGCAGCATTTAATTTCAGTGGCGCTTTTTAGTTAAATAATATTTTCGGTGGCATAAATATGTATATATATATATCCACTGGTGAAAATGTTTTTGGACTTGACTAATAAAAATACACATTCACTGTAACATATAAATGTTTATACATGCGATGTATAAGCATCGCATGTAAATAAATAGTAATAAGTATGTAGCTATCGCTATGTATAAT
Organism: Plectrocnemia conspersa; assembly: GCF_051122295.1. Lineage (NCBI taxonomy): Eukaryota > Metazoa > Arthropoda > Insecta > Trichoptera > Polycentropodidae > Plectrocnemia > Plectrocnemia conspersa. The sequence continues at coordinate 7,718,082 of NW_028277177.1, read as the reverse complement.
ATGATAAATCCCTCTAATTAGTCAAATTATATTTTTGTTAGTAAAAATATATATCTACTAGTGAAAATGTCTTTAGACATCATTAATGAAAATATAATTTCACTGAAAAATACACATTTACTGTAGCATTTGTACATCGTATGTAAATAAATAATAATAAGCATGAAAATGTATATAATACTACATGTGGAAAAGTTTAAATTATATAATTTTACTAGCACGTGCCAGATAAATTATATTTTACTGGTAAAAATAAATATCTACTGGTGTAAATGTATTCCAATATGATTTCACTGAAATTTTTGGGATAGATTAGGGATTGTTTTTTTTTTAATTTTTTTCCATAACCTGAGAATTTTTAGTTTAGAATCAGAAACACCATTTTAGTTTTTAAGGGAGGGGGGGGGGGAGGCTTACGTTGGCCAGTCAGTTGTCGTTTTTTTAATATTTTGATTTTATTAAAATGCATAGTAAAATTCGGGTAAAATCCATAGTAAAATGTTTAGACACACAGTCACAAATAAACGATTTAGGAGATTTTTTAAGAAGATAAGAATTGCCAATAGAGACATATAGATTTTATATTTCTACAGATATGGACATTGAATTCATATTGAATAACTTTAACAATGTACAAAGATTAGACAGAAAAAAATATATTTACGAATTTTGGGAAGAAAATAAAAATTCATATCCTCGTTTATACAAAGCTCCATTGATGGTTTTAGGAGCTTCAGCAACACAAGTTAGTGCTGAAAGGGCTTTCTCTGGCTTAAAATTTATTTTGCGAGACAAGCGAAATAATTTAAATGAAAATACGTTGGAAGTTATAGGTATTATTGATCATAGGAAACATTAATATTTTTTAATTACAAATAAATATACCTAAGAATCCTGTATAATTCGACCATGAATATACGACTTTGCTTTGTTTACATATCTTTTGTTCAATAAATTATATTGTTATCATATATTATATACTTATAGTTCTAATTCTAATTATTATTATTTATATTATATTTGTTGCGACCTCTCCCCTTTGGAGATGGCCGTCTTTTCTTTTCGAAGGACCACCGTCTCTCGACGGAATTAAACACCTCTAACCATAGAAATGCTTTATTATCAGAGTTTACATCCTCAGAATCCTTGCTGACGCACGACCATACGCCGTGACAGCTGAGGCGTCTTCAGGTTATTTATACACAAAAAACCACGCACGGCCATAACACACTTTTATTCGGCCATGCATAAATATATGTAAAATTGTCGGAACAATATTATTGTATTTGTGGCGGACCACACAGAGCCACGTTTGTAAAGGACCTTTCATGAAACTCGCGTAATTACTGTAACCAATAGTGATTATTTAACAATAGTGTAATCACACAAAGACTCTCGTTACGACCTGAACTAAAGGGTCCATCATCGTCTGTCACAATATGTAAAATAACCTAATAAAATTCTCACCAGTTTTCACCTGCGTCTTACTGGCTGCGAAGTCACACACCCCACAGGGTGCAAAATCTTAAAGTGGTGGATCCCGACTTGATACGAACACGCAAAGTTTAAATCCTTAAAGTACTTAATATAGTTTGCTTATAAACAATAGAATAAATAAAATGTGGTAGAAAATCAATTTTTAATTCAAATAAAAACATTTAAAAAATAATCATTCGGAGCTGAACCGGAAACCGTAAAAACTGATATTTATTCCGAAACGAAAACCGGAACCAAACCGATATATATTTTTTAATGGAACCGGAACGAAAATATAACAGCTCTATGCCTTGCATTAAATGACATACATTTTTCTGGCCCGCTCAAACGATTGCTCTGTAATTATGTTCTCAATATTATTTCTACATCTAATGTTGTTTTACATGATTTCAATAATAAGATTTGATTTCATGCATTTTTCTGGTCAAAATCAAGGGGGGCAAATGTCCTCACCTGCCTTCCCCAAATGACGTACCTGCCAGTAAAAACATTGATTCATTGAACACCGTAGTGAAAAATTCAACAATTCAAATGATTACCTTATTTTTTAAATCTAATATTAAATATATATTTTTTGTCCGGAATATTCTATGACCAAAATAATCAGTGTCTGCAGAAGTCCACCATTATATACATTCCATCTTAATATGGTTTTGCGGAGGAAGCTTACAAGCTTCTTTACATTTCTGTTCTAATGCATAAGATTTACATAGCTGATTATTTTTATTATTTTAGGTGAGAACCAAATTTCAATTGTTGGGAGTCTCAGCTATGATGATAGCTGCTAAATACGAAGAAGTTCATCCACCAGGTATATAATAAATAATATAAAAAAATCACCATAAGAACTGATACAAACAATAAAATACCTCTTTAGATATATACGAATTCTCTTCTCTCACGAAAGATACTTGTTCCGTTAAACAAATATTAAAAATGGAAGAAATGCTTCTAAGAGTATTGTCTTTCGATCTCACGACCCCCACAGTGCAAACCTTCATCGAGGAGTACTCGGTGGAAAGAAAATTGACTAAGGATTCTAAGAATTTGGCTATGGTGCGTTTATAATTCCCGATCACCTGAATGATGATTTGATTTGATCCTATGTTTTTATTCTTATTTTCAGTTTATCAGTGAGCTTTGCTTAGTTGAAAGCGTACACTACAATAACTATTTACCTTCGGAGCTAGCAGCTGCGTCTGTAGCTCTATCTAGGCATACTTTGGACGAAGATTCTATATGGCCTGAAGAGTAAGTTATACATTTTCTCTGTAATTCTATTCAGTTACTAGGTTTCATATTTAGAAATCATGTACATATACTTTCATTTACAAACTTGTATCGAAATCAATAATATGCGATAGTGGTGAAACTGGATTGTGAATTTGCATTATGACACTAATTTATGAAATCAAATTATCGATCATTAACTCGTATTGTGTATTGTACGCATTACTTCATATTAAGTAATTTACGTGACATGTTTTGAATTATTAATACATATTATTTCATCACTATTCTATGAAATAAGGAAAATATAATACTTGTACATATTTATTTATATGTAGGATATGAACAGATATTGTTTTTCCGCGCAGTAATTATTGTGCAAATCATGTCCCATAATGCAATATAGCATTTTGTGATAGAATTTAAGATTTAAATACTACAACCGCATTTTAGTAATATGAAATTCGATCCATAACGGTCTCTAGCTCAGGTCTTTCGGAGTGTATTGAATTTTACAGGATATACCGCTCATTTTAAGGTATTTGCACATGAGTAAAAAACTTACATTTAAAAATGTAACAAGTTGATATAAAAAATTAAGTGTTAATGCTAATAAAGTTCATTTTAAGATTTTTTCGAAATACATTCCATTCCTATTAACGCATTTTATATGTTCCTTCTTTGGAACTACATTTAGATTCGCGTCGCGTCGGTGAGGACTCCAGGTGAAGCGTGTTTTTCATTTTTATTTGTAGTATACTTAAGGTAAAATAACGAGTTCCGCGAAAAAATATATGTGTATACTCTTAACCATTTTACACACGACGGGATGTTTGGTACTGATCTTAAATTTTTGTAAGAAATAATTCTGCGTATTTTTACAATGTGGCAAATAGTGCACGGGAAGATAAAACTACACATAAATCGATTATACGTCGTTGAGATTTTAGTATTAGATATAAAAAATCGTAAACGGCACAATATGAATGTTTTTTATGATTCCGTTATATGTTATTGTATATGTATTATATATATGATACATATTCTAAAAGTAAAATTCTGATCAACGGAAAGAGCTTCTTTTCGAGTTAATATTTTTTCTTCGGAAATAAGACTTCGCAAAATATTCGCATTAAAAAAACAGCATGATAGCCTAATAGTAGTATCTGAAATACTATGACCTCTAGTATTTTCTTGTATTTCTATCGTGTCTCAGAAATTGCGACGGCGTCGACAAGATTTTATTGCTTTTTACGTGAATTTTTGACTTCTGAGAAGTGATAATTGTTTTTTGTGCTTTCTTGTTAACCAAGATTTGGTTTTTCTGTACTTCTTAGAAATTTTAACATGCTATCGTCGTCGTCGTAAGTGAATGACTGAGAGCGGCGGATTATTTAAAAAAAATCAAAAATAGATTTTTAAAGTAAAAAAAAATCGCGTAGAGCTCCTTAAAGCGCGGGACTTAAGGCGGTTGCCTCGCTTGCCTTGCCCTAACTCCGGGCCTGAACCCAATGCGTCATATGAAATAAACGATTTTCTGGCAAAAATATTTATTTTTATGATAAATTTCTTTTAGTATCGTATTAGTAAAATAAAAAATAGCATATTAATCAAACATGAATACTTTTAAAAAATATTAATCTAAACCAAAATATTTATAAATTGTTTTTTTTTTAATATATAAAAGAATTCTCTTTAGAATAATTTGGTAATATTTTATAAAATCATACATTTATTTACTATCTATATAAAATTTAATTAACGTTACATAAAAGTTTGTAGACATCTATGAACAAATAATATTAAAATAATTAGCAAATAATTTTAGTCAAGCTTAAAACCATAATTAAAATATTTAGTATTACATTTGCGACTAACTTTAAGCGTTTTATGTAGAGCTTCCTATGTATAATATAAAAAAGTTTCTTCTTTTTCTTCGAGATTAAAACTTATTTTTTCGAGCTATTTCGCATTAAGAGTTTTTCACTTTACTCAATATAAAACGAACTTTTTATAACTACAGTGCTGGTTATTTACTCATTTATCACTCTTTTCGTGAGACTTTTTTAAGAGACTGAAAATCCTGGTTTCACTGTAAGGAGAATGTTGTAGTAATTACTATTGTAGATATGCTAAAACTTCTCTTGCTATACGAGTGGTATCTCTTTTCCTTTGATTATTATATACAGCTGTAATAAAAAATGTGCCATCTGTAGAGACAAATGATCATTCTACGAATTTACTGTTTTGTTTTAACAATTATTACTAAATTACTAAATATTTCGTATAATTTAGATCTTAAGGGCGTGCTGCTATTGCGACTCTAAAACCACATTCAACATAAAAAGCGCAATAATAAGATTTGCTTAGTATATATACGGCAAAATAAACGGGTAATAATAAGGTAGGTGCGGGCATTAAGGCCTAGCTAAGGGAGATTTGAAATAAAATAAAAACTATATATCGAAATCAACTAATTTTAATGTAAAGTATACCTATAGATACATTACTATAAAATAAAAACAAAAAATGGCAACTTTTGCCGTAAACAAAAACAAAATTAAACATTTTGTAAAACTCTATCTTTAGGCCTTATTATACTATGGTCGGGTAATAAGGCCTAAGGCTTTAACATACTATAATAATCAAAATATGCATCTTATATTTGGTAATTATGATCAATAATCATAGATATGCATTAATCATGCATGAAGTCTTAAAAAAGCAACAAATTCCTTTGATTAACAGCCATCAGGACACTCAAAAGTGTCCGTATCATCTGCTGACAAACCAACGCACTCCTCGTGATACCACTTGCCGCATTTAGCACATTGCCTCATATCTGCCATCTTCACAACCATGACAATACCAGCTCACTTGTTTCTGCTTAGTACCACTTCTACCTATGAGATTCGATGTCTTTATTATTTTCTTTTCTTCTTTGTTTTTGTCAAACATATTTTTAGTGACTGGAGTTCCCCTATAATTTAAGGCTTTTCTCCTAAAGATTGGTGTTTTTTCAGTATTTTTGACTGGTGTAGGCATAAGCTGCTTAAATACTGTTCTTTTTATTTCAGCGAGAGGCACATGACCTTCATCATCGTCCGAACTAGAACTACCGTAAACCATAGGGTAAAACCTTCCAGGACGTTTGTTTGGGGTTTGACCAATTAATTCTTCTCCAATTCTTGATGTTGATGGTCCCGATGTTGATGGCCTAGGGTAGACGAGATATGGCGAATTTTCTTTGTTAACATCGTCAGATACAGGAGGAGCTGGTGCCTCTTTAGTAAAGATGGTGCAAAAGCTGTTTCTGGAATAGCCTGTGGATTCAATGGATACAAACCAGTTGCCCTGAAGCCGCTTATAATGTTATATGGGTCATAGATTTCGACCACACATTTGAGAGAATAATATTAAATCTTGCCTTAGTGAGTTTTTTATCTGGGTTTTGTTCCATAAATGTTAAAACTTCAGCATCCCAATGGTGCTCAAATGATCGAAAGACGGCTTTATCAAGCGGTTGGAGTTCATGAGTGGTGTTTGATGGTAAACAGTATAATGATATATCGAGTGAATCGGCAACTTCAACTATGGATAGGTGTAGGTGACAGGCTGCTCCATCAAATATTAAAAGGCACTTTCCTGTACTTTTGTACCGGGCTAAGTGTTTCAAGAAATCCTTGAAAAGTTCATTGATAATATAACCCTTTGTAGATTTTTGAACTAATGTTCCCGGTGGAATGTTGTCATATAACTCTGGTTTCAGTCGTTTACCTTTGAAAATGATCATTGGTGGTATTGCAATGCCAAGTGCATTTATACATCCGGCAATTGTGACACTTTCAGCGTGTTCTGAAGACTGTAAGTGCACTCTTTTAGCTCCTTTCTTTGCTAAAACAGTTTGCTGATGATGGATCGTTAGACGGCAACCTTTCTCATCCATATTGTAAATTCTTTCAGGATGACTTTTCAAGTCCAAATTATCATAAACTTCACTCAGTCGCTTGAAGTGATCATCAACAATAAATTTATTAAGCTTTTGAGCTCTGGCAGGGTTTATGAATTGAGCTTTTCTTCTAGATATTTCTGGATGTCTTTTCATGAATGCATTAAACCAATCTTTACCAGCAACTTTATGAGATGGGTTGAACTTATGATTGATGTTATTAAGTTCGCAAAATTTAAAGACCAAGCGTCGGAGAATCGGTGGTGTCACAGGCAATCCAATTTCAGCGAACCTTATGATTCTGCTTACAAGTTCAGTTTCCTGGTCGTCACTGAGTATGGATTTTCGACCTAGTGTTTTTTTTAAACTGCCGGTCTGAAGATGATTTCTAATGGTTCTTCTGGGTACTTTGTACCTGTCAGCAGCTTTATAGGTGCTCAGTATTCCTCTTTCTACCGCTCGAACAGCCGACACCAAGTCATTTTCAGACCACAATGCTCGTTTGGGAGGCATTGTGATTGCTGTCACTAAAAAAAACAATAAACAGTTGTCATTACTTTTTATAACACTCCTAGCATTTTAAAAAAGATACTAACTAAAGCTGTGATATTGATACAAAAAGGAGGATAATAAGGCCTACGATCAAATTTTGTAGGCCTTAATAACCACCGACAACATGTGTAAAGAAAAATAAAAATAATATGATTCGGATCATGATATTATAATTTAAACTTCTAAGGTCATAAAAGTATGAAATGATAGAAATCTATAATGTAAAATAACATAATTATGTGAAATATTTCAAAAAATACTTACGTTTGTAACGGACGATTTTTTGTTATTCGTGTTGCGCAACCGCTTCCCACAATGAACGACGACGCACTGGCGACATCGCGCGAGCTATCCTGTCGTGACACGTTTGAAGGGCCATCTTTGAATGTTAGCTACTTATGTTTGTAACCTTGAGTGATTCAAACAAGCTTAAATTGGATTTTTATTACTTAGGCCTTATTACCCGACAGGCTTTATTACCCGAACCTACCTTATACGATTACTTAGTGTGAATATAATTACAACACTAATTATATTTTTCAAAATATGCGATAAAAATAAAACCTATACTTTTCTGAACTTCATAGTATATTTTTAATACAATCAATTATGAACACTGCCATAATAATACGAAAAATACTATAAAAATGTAGCGCGAGACCATAATAACACACTAATCCCATCAATTTGTGACAACAGGACCATTCTTATATTTATTATAAAGTATATACATAAAATGCCCAAACACATCTTACTTTAAAGGCATACATATATAAATGTATTAGTAGCTTCATATCTCTAGTTGAATAAATAGTTTTAAGCTTAATAATTTAATTTTTCTTAATTTATATTATCCGTTTATTACTATTGGTTTTATTTTATATTTCCTCTTGTAAGCTAGAAAATCTTTATAAATTAGCAACTTGTACCTAGTTTTAAAGTATGTATTTTCCGGTATTCTTAATTTTACAATAAGCATTTATACAAAATGGAAACTATATGGTTGATTTTTTAAATTAACAATAAGCATACCAATATTTGTTTTGTATGAGATTTCCGGTTGAATTGCAAAATTTATTGGTGTAGTTCGAACATGCTGTGGAAATCTTATGAATCACATATGAAAATAAACCAGGGCTGTGGAGTCGTTAAAAAAAACACGACTCCGACTCCGACTCCAATTCCGACTCCGACTCAAAAAAGTTTAATTTTATCAGGTATTTTTGGTGTTCTTCTACACGTTTTATATGCATACGCTATACACATTCATTATTACGCATTTAAAAATTTCATAATTTAAAAAAATGCATTTTATATTAAAAATGGTCGGGGTCGCTCATTTTTCACGACTCCGACTCCGACTCCAACTCCGGCCAAAACACCACGACTCCAACTCCGACTCCACAGCCCTGAAATAAACATTTATACATACATCTAATATAAGTTCGTAATTTTGTAGATTTGAGAATTTGTGCAACTACACTTTGACTAGATTGTATCCAGTAGTAAAGCTGCAACATACTGTTTTTGAAGAATCACCAAATAAATCATTGCAAGCTGTCCGCACAAAGTATAACAGAGGAGTGTTTGGAAAAGTAGCACGTTTTAAACCTCGTAAGCTTCTGTAGACAATATATTATCGAAAACTGAATTTAGCACGTTATCTAGTCTAGAATATAACCTACAATTTGTGATTGTTAATCATTTTATTAATTTATTATTATTGTGAATTTGCACAAAGCAAATTAGTATTAATTAGGATGTGATAAAATTCAAATGAAACTAATTAAACTATAATCTGAGATTTGACCAAGAATGTTATTGTTATTATTTATTTTAATGTAAATTTGTTAATAGCAAATTAGATAAATTTATTCTAAGAAACTAATAATTTTTACTTATTTATTGTAAATTTGTTAATTGCAAATTAGTTTTTTTAAGAACTTACTTTTTAATGTAATAAAAAAATATTTCGCATTGTGAATGTTATATAAATTTAAGGATTGTTGATTTATTGTATTTATTTATTATGCTTGTAAATCTGCTCAAAGCAAATTAGGTTTAATGAGGATGTGTTTTTATTTATTTATTGTAAATTTGCTCAAAGCAAATTAGAATTAATTAGGATGTGATTTATATCTGTGAAATGAAAATTTGTGAATGTATTAATAACTAATTTTCATTATATAATACATTGATTTTATGTTTATCAAACATATATTGGTTTGTAAAAGTAATATTTACTATTATTGATTAAATTAAAAAATTGATTTTATTTTTACAAATCAGCTTTGTGATTGCATTGTAATGAAGTTTAAATCAGTTAAATTAGTAAGGCCAAAAATTAGAAATTTACTCCACTGATTTTTTTACAAATTAAATAACATTTGATAAAATATCGGCTTTTTATTTTCAGGAAACTAAAATAATTAACAAAAAATCTTTTACAAATGTTTATTTAAAAAAATATGGAATGATTACAATCAAACGCCAATTTTAGTTACGAACACATAATTTTGATTAAGACCGCAAATATCACAGGAATCCTTAAAAGTATTTTATGTTTATTTAAAAACATACAAAATAGATCAAGCGTACAATTCTCAAACGATTTTTGGTTCATTCCAATTTCTCATTGAGATCAAACTACAACTAAACGACGTAAAATAATTTATGCTACGAGATTCGCTTCTAACAATAGTAAAAAAATATTTTGTACCACAATGTTCACTAGTTACATTTGTCGGTGAACAATCAGTTTACTCTTTCAAAAAATTAAAATAATAAACACATAACAAACTTTATAGTAATCTTCAATAATTAATTTAAAAACAATTCATAACTATAACGTAAAATATTTTCTTTCGATAGATTATTATAATATAAATTGTTTATATCTTACGGAAGATCAGTAGTCAGTAATCGGTGGAAGACGTTGAACATTGCATTAACATTTTATATTATTATTAAAATATAGATAAAAAAATAGCAATATGTTTTAAGCGATTTTTTTTCTAATTATACAATAATTAAGAAAAACTAATTTAGATACAAATAAATTGTAAAGTGATACAATAAAAATATATTGTTCTATTTTTATAAAAATGACTTTCTTAAAAATAAAATTAAAATATAAATTTATAATAGTGTAAAAACATTGTCAATCGTGCTCTTAATATATTGAATACAATATCTCCTTTTTATAAAAAAATATGCAGAATAAAATGGATCGAGTATTGATATTTTTTAATATCATAATAGAGTAACTTGTCCCATATTATCTGCCATAACCATATCCATGACTACTTGAAATACACCTTGAATGTTCGAAGTATCGGTAGCCGTCGTGAAATGTGGAAAGATTAATTTGTTTTCATTTTGATTCCGCAATGAAAATTCAGCCTGTATGAATAAAGCAGCACTATCCACGTCTCTATCTGGACCTAAAATAAACAAAATTGTAGACAAAAAATATTAGCTTATTCTAAAAATAGATAAATAATATATTTTAATACCTTTATAATGTGGAAAATAACTTCGTAAATGACGGCCAGAATGTAAGATCTTATCACGGAAGAGATCCAGTTTATTAAAGAATAATACGAACGAAGCATCTCTAAAATATCGATTGTTAATTATTTGAGAGAAAAGATTGAGACTTTCATCCATACGATTAACAGACGGATCTTCCTGTAATGTAGTATAAAAATTAATAATAACATTTACATTTTTATACTTACTTATCAAACAGAGATACTCACTGCAAGAGTCATATCGTAAGCGCTCAACGAAACGACAAATAAAACAGCTTTCACATCATCAAAGCAATATATCCACTTCCGTCTTTGCGACCGTTGACCACCAACGTCAAAAACGCTAATAATAACATCGTCAATCTTGAAGTGAGTTTCCAATATACCAGTGGTTCTTACACGTGCTCTTAAAACATCCGTAGCTGTAGGAACATATTTATTGTCCAATAATCTATCCATATTCTCAAATAAGCTGTAAAGATAAACAAAGTTTAAGAATAAGATTTAATACATCTATTGAAACCTTAATACTCACTATAAAGCCGAATCGTTTAATTCATATTCGTATCCTCTAGCAACGGCCAATCTCACTCCTCTATCTCTCCATAAGGCATGCAATGCAATGGCTACGGTTGGTATTACTCGGAATTGTAAATCAAAAACGCTTCGATTTACCAATACTTGTTGAGCGTATATCTATAGATAAAACAAGAAGAATAATCAGCCAAAAATATTTGTAAGCTTATATATTTTTAAGTATAATGTTTACCTTGTTGGCAGGATCTTGAAGGTTTATGCGTAGTCTACCCATGCCGGCTAATACGTACTTCATGGAAGCGAGCAAGTTGTCTAACATTGTCGGTCTGTATGTACTACGTTCGGAGTGGCTGAAGCCAGAGTTGTGTATAATCTTCATCTGCTTCACCAGTGTACTTTTGCCGCTCTCTCCAGCGCCTAGAAACATATAAATATTTAATACAAATCATACGGATTTGGGTGTTTTAAGCTGATTACAGATTTGTTCTTCACAATTCTCATCAATAAACTCAAGTAATATTAAATTTTTACAGGAGGTTCTTTCTGCTACAATTTGATACGGCAAAGCAATCCAATTTTAAAATGATGAAAGTAGGTACCTATTACAACAATATAGAATAGATTTTGAAACACTCATAATTTTCATTCTTCGTTTTCGATTTTTTAATACAGTACTGTTCGCTATTTTTGCGGAATTTTAAATATATGTATTTTTATGTTTTGACAAAAGATTAAATTGTAAATGTATACATTGCCATCTCTAGAAAAAAAAAATCTTTATTACGTTCACACGATATTTTTATAAGCTCGAGTTACATAATTTTAAAGCCTCGAAAATGCGTGAACGGACTGAACACAAAAATGATAATTGCGCCAACTTATATAAAAGTGGAGCTAGTTGTAGCATGTTTATATTATTAACCCTTTGATATCGGATGCCGCCACTATGGCAGCATGGTCGTTATTCTGTAACACTCTGAACCTGCTGCTGCAGCGGCATTTTTAACGTTGTTTATTGTTTTAAATCGTTCAATTTCTTTTGCATTTTATAAAAAAATATATTATTCATATTAATAATTACTGTGGTAATGAATGTGTTAATCTTTCAATGAATGGTGTTTATTTTATCCAAATTGAATTTTTTCAGGTAATAAATATGACTTATTACTGTTGTTTTGATTTCAATAAAGAGCTGTTATCCGTGTAATAAAAATGGGAATTTATGTGACAGGGTGTCTTAATATTCTTATTCTCAAGAACCTTTTTCGTCAATTTAAAATTTCGCATCAGTTAGAAATATTGATTGATCGAACTCACACGTCTTCATGTTCATGTCTTCATTATTTTTCAACTTTAAAAATCTTTATAAATAAAACTATTTAATTGTTGATAATTGTTAAAGACCATTTATATTTTAGAACTTTACAGATGTTAAGTGAATAATGGTAAATAAAAAAATAGTTTTTTGGTCATGATATAATGTTTTGTGTTTTATTTTTCCATATATCTCCGATTTTTTTTATGATAAAAAATATGTTTTTAAACCTAGTGGTTCTATAGTTTAAATTTGACAATCTCACGAGCAACTAATTATAATAATAAAATAGTCTCCGCTCATTATATGTTTTGTGAACTATTCGCAATTCTTAAATAAGCCGATGGGTTATTATATATTACAAAAATAATGATTAAAATAACATAAAAAATTGTTTTTTTTTGAAAATAATTTTCAAATTACGCAAAATTGCTTCTGATTATGAGATAAAAAAAATATTTAGAGAATTTTCATGAAATATGCTAAAGAGACCCCGAGTGTATCTCACATGGACAATTTTATAAATTATTAATATAAAATTATGTGATTGTTTTCGTGCATATATTTAAGAAATAGATAAACTATAGATTGCTCACCTAATAATAGAATTTTTATGATCTTGTTTTGTTCTTTGGCAAAAACGCCAAGTTGCTTGTCGATCTCGCTCGAGTGTCGCCTCGCTTCTTCCAGCTGCATGTTTTCTCGATGTAGTGTAAGACATGCGCCCATTTTTAGTTAAATAATCCATACCATCACGTCTGAAAGTTTAATTTTTATCATTGGTAAAATACGTATATAAAAAATTGTAATTTATAAACAACTTATTTTTACTAACTAAATAAATAAAAGAGCAATTTTTTATTAGTTGTTGATCCTTGTTCAAATTTATGATAATTGGAACGAAAGCTTTGTTAAAAAGGACACCATACTAGCAATATGACAGTTTGTTATCAATCATCATGCCATATGCTACTGAAGCTCAAACACTCATGATTTCGCAAAGAAACAAAGCTGGCCTTGTTTTCGACGAATCGACATCAATTGCTGTGTGAATATTTGATAGAACAATGGGAAGGAAGTGTGACGCTGGCCGTTGCACAAAAATGGAGCGCGCTCAGTTAGCGTTGTTCGGAAAGGTGCGCCAAATTTGGCGCTGCGGCGTGATAAAACGCGATCGACATTGTCAAACGTGTAAAAGAAGTCGTAAAGATCAGTTTTTAAGAGAAAAAGTCGGCTTACCGATACAATATAGTGGCGTAAAAGCGGAACGTCCATGGAATTTCCGCGAAAGTTACGCGCGGCCCGTAAACAATGGATGACAGCGTCGGTACGCGTGCGCACTAATGGCACGCGAGCTAATGTTTGCTCCGTTTTAATGGCCGGGATAACGTTTGTTATTGCCGTATATTCATACTTTAAAAACGGCAATTTTGACAGATTAATTAAATTACATATTTTATAATAAATAAAAACTACTACATTTCTTTTATATATTTTTATTTACTCTCATTTAGGGCTTTCAATCGATATATTCTACTAGTATGTACGACCCAGCTCAATTTTATTTTAAATATTCATTACGAAATTCCTCCGTTAGATTAGAAGTTAGTAGATTAGTTAGATAAAAATTATAGAAAAACCTAATTTGTTATAAAATTAAATAAAAATCGCTTATTTCTATCCCGATAAAAATAAAAAAAAACATTAGGGTTCATATGGTATTTGTATCTTTGTCTTTAGGTTTTGTCTAACTGATATCACTGGTCTATCGTGCGAATTTGAAGTATCACACGCAATAATGCAGTGTCGTAGGCAGAGTAGTTTTCACTTGTGGGCAAAGGTTCTATTTGTCCCCCCCCCTTACTTAATTTTTTTCACAATTTTCAAATAAAATTAAGTAAAATTTCTTAAATGATATTGACATCAATTTTCATGGCAACAAAAATCGAATAAATGGTTTAAAAAATTACAACAGTAAATATAAATGTGAAACAATAAAAAGATAGATAGAAAGAAACAAATTGAATTATATAAAATTTAGTTACCGAACTAATTTTGATATAATTCCACCGAAGCTATTTATAACCACTAAGAAGTATTTTAATCCTTTCAACGCCAAGCGCATGATATGATGCGCAACTAAATCTACTGTCTAACGCCAAGCGCATGATATGATGCGCTCGTTAAAACCTTCGTTTTTTAAAGAAACGGAAAGGTAAAAGTTGGCAATATATGTTTTAAAAATCAGTTTGAGTTCCTAGTAAACGATTTCAGTGATTTTATTTATAGAATTTGCGATGAAACAGTGGTATATATAATTATAAAGTCACGCCTTAATTTTAGTCGTTTGTATTTCGCGCGTGGTTTCGATCGTGCTTATTTAGACCACTTTTAGGGTTAGCACAAACGCATCGCGGAAATTCGTTTTTTTATACTTTAATTTATGAATCGAAATTAAATTATGTCATCAATATTTCAATGATAATTGTGATTTGTAAATACTTGTGAATATATTTATACGTTATTTCGACTGTTTTAATATTGTCAACTGTTTTTGTGATTGGTTTTTATTGTTTGTAATAATTAAATAATAATAATAATAATTACTATTAAATACTTATTAATAAATATAAATAAGATATAATTAATAAAATATCAATATTAACTCTTAGTAAATATTAAATAATAATAATAATAATAACAAAAACGATTCCTTGTCGTAGAATCATTTTATTTTACTTGTTCTATTTATTTACATTAAATTAATACCATCGTGACCTAACAGGTTACCCCAATGCGTCACGATGGTCGAAAAGTTTATTATTTATTGTATATATATGTGTGTGTGTGTAATATATATTACATATTCCGCCTGGAGTGTAGATATGTTGCACTCTTGCCGGTCCCAAGCCCGGATAAAGGAGGAGGGTTTCTATCATGGAGCAAACCAACCAACGTGGATAAATCCAAATAGTTATGAAAAAATTACAAAGAAATAATAAATCCGCCCCGATTCATAATGACCTAGACCAGTGGTCGGCAAACTTATTGGCCGAAGAGCCAAATATGTACATTACAACGATTCAAACTAGTTCTGAGAGCCAAATCTGTTTTTTAATTTAGTAAACCTTTATTATAATTTTAAACCTTCATTAAATTACAGGTACACTGAATAAAACTTGAGTTCACACTGAATAAAGATTTATTAGTTGATAAACAATAATATGAAAGTAAGGTATCCATAAATTTAAATCATGACAATGACTGACAAACACTTAATGTAAACAATGTCCTTGCATCTCCTTGGGAAGTTTCAGTAAGTCAGGTTTATATGTTGTTGTTTTTAATTTTAGGCATGATTCCAGGTTCTCATCAATAAGACAACTTTTCAGTTTACTCTTGATAAAGTTCATGCTTGAAAATGTTTGTTTGCATTAATATGTAGAACCAAAAAGGGAAAGAACAGCAAACGCAAGTTTTTTCAGCGGATCTTAAGAGTCAGGAATACTATTCCAAACGTTGAAAATGATCATGACTTCATTCTCCAGGTCTTTCAAAGCAGACCACTTGTGTTGTGAACTAAGATCACATTCGTTCTTCTCCGATATTTTCAAATCAATACAATGACGTTGAAATTTGGAGCTCCATATTTTCTTGTTTTTTAAATCCTGCAATTATATTTCAAAGTTACCAATGTCAATGCCAAAAGGAGAAAATTTCAACTCAGTTTATTGTAGCATTAAGAATATTTTTGACGAATGCTAAGGTCGCTTTAAAACCTGCTGAGAAACGCTTTCCTCATATTTAAAATTGTTGTTTTGAAATGGTGTTTGTCAATAGAGGAATTATTTTCTTGGCGATGCTTCAGCAGACTCGGAAAGTGAAACAATGTTTCCCTTTCAAAATCTTGAGCAAAAGCGCTTTAAAACGTTCCCTCTTGATAACCATCGAACCTTGTTATGAAGCAGAAGATCAGCGTACTCACTCTTCATTTCAACTAAAAATTCTCTTAATTGACGATGATTAAGAGCTTTAGCTACAATGGAGTTGATGATCGTGATCACTAATCCCATAACTTTACTAATTTTTTCCGGAAATATCTGCGCACAAAGCGCTTCTTGGTGAATAATGCAATGATAAACCAATATCTCGTAACTATTTTTTTCTTTCAAAATGGCAACAAACCTTTTTCTGACGCCAGTCATACTTTTGGCCCCGTCTGTAACCGCCAAGTACGCAGATTGACAGCTGTCATACTACTACGCTGCGCTGCGCCCCTATCGGACGAAACAGGTACTACGTCAACGCTCACGTACACATTCAACGTTGCATGGAAAGGACACTCGACCAGAATTAGCGCCCGGGCCCGTGGATATTTGTGCCAGAGCCGCACTCAAGGAGCCAAAGAGCCGCATGCGGCTCCGGAGCCGCACTTTGCCGACCCCTGACCTAGACGATCGAAATCTAGATAAACGATTGGACTTCAATTTTGGAAGCTGGAATGTGCAATATTACTACCAGGAAAAATACAAACAATATCGGAAGAAATACTAAAACTCAAGATATATCTAGAAGCCCTACAAGAAATTAGGTGGAAATGCCAAAACGGATCACCGGTTGTAGTGCCGTGGAAGAAGAAGAAGAAGAATATGTATATATTATAAATTATACATATAATTATATATAGTTAAATGTAACATCGTATCTTGCTATCAAGTTTTATTATTTATTATTTTTATATATAAAGAAATATGACAACCTTCAACAACAACCAATTGCAAACACCATTGATCAAAAACAAACGGTTTGGTTATTAGGGTTATTTTTGTGTACGATATATGTGATTTTGTATGCATCAAAGAAATCTTGTCGATTTGTAAATTTTTATAACAGGATGTAGGTCAGACGAAGAAAAAATGCGTTGCAGATTTATATATTAAAATTGTCTCAGTGTGAGCATGACCCTGCTTGTCGTTCGCTTGTATAGTGCCGCGCGCGTTCATGTGTGTGTAGGTGTGTGTACGCGAGCCAGCTCGCGGACCGACGAATAGATTTTTTTTTGTTCACTCCATATTTCCAACAATACGACTAAAAATGTTTGTTTATTGATATAATTAGAATGTTTAAACCATGTTAATCATACATATATAATTTTAAAATATAAAAATTGAGTATTTTGCCTGTAATGATGTGTTAAACAGAGTAAGTAGCCAAAAAATTATATCGCTAAAAACGCATGGCGTACAGCGAGTAATTAACAATTTACCGGTCGGCGGTCTAAGGGTTAAGCAGATGGAAGAAGTGTTGTACATAAATATCCATCCAATCATATAACAGGAAAATCAATAACACATATCAATTAACACTAAGGGCTAATTTACACATTGTCAGCTGCTGGAAGTTGACTGGAAAGTCACTGGCACGCGGCGACTGGCATTCCATTTCAATGGGGCTTTACCGTTTACACAGTGCCAGCAACTGGAAGAACTATTGTTGAGAAAAAGCGCCACTCACATTGCGTAAGTACTGTAGTGTGGTGAAAAGGGGAGATGAAAACAAAAATATTTATTCTGCTGGAGCTACCAACTGCTGGCGTGCTAGTAACGCATTGGCTTCTTCATTGACTGGCGTTAAGCGCTTACACGATGCTAGCCCCTGGCATCCAGTGACTGGCAACCTCAACTGGCACGACGACTGGCATCGTGTAAAGGCTGATTTACACGATGCCAGTCGAGGTTGCCGGTCACTGGATGCCAGCGACTGGCAGCGTGTAAATCAGCAACTGGCAACGTGTAAATCAGCCCTTAATCAGCTTTAACTGTTTATGTCCGTTTCGCCTGTTGTGTGAAAATTTACTATTATTGTAATATAAATGTTGACGAGTAAATTAATCGAGTATCGTGGTACTACAAATTCGCATAATACAATCGCTTTCGATATTGACCTTACCGTCCGTCGTAAAAGCACGCGCCATTGGCTAGAAGTTTTATATATAATAGACTCCCCAATAACACGGTAAATTGGGGATGTACTATTTGGGTGCCCGTTACTTTATGTGCGAACGAGTCAAAGGGAGGATATCTCACCACATGCGCCTGATTCGTACGTACGTATTGCAAAACATAGTATGAGTATTTTCTAGTCCTCGACTACACGCACCCAAATAGCACGTTCCCAATTTACCGTGTTATTAGGTGGGAGGGGGGGGTCTACTGTATCTCATGAAATATCGGTAAAATACATATATATGTTAGATAGTATCGTAAAATAATATAAATTTGTATTTCGGTTAAAATAATTTAGCGGAAAATGGTAATTTCTATTATTTAGTCAAAATGAAACTTTTTATTCTATTTATAATACATTATTAAAATTGATAAGAAGTTTATTAAAATTATTAATGTTTTGTATTTCATAAGTTCATATTAAATATTTAATGATTTCATACAGATTATAATAAGAAATATTATTTATTCAATTATTTATGGATGTAAAATAAAAAATAAAATAAAATTGTATAGCTTTATTTGGAATATCAACAGGTAACAAAAAATAAAACATATACTACAGATTTATTGAAAATAATCATTTGTACTGTGGTGATTGTATATTATATAATATAATACAATATTCTGCTTTGCTTAAACATACAGCTTTTAAATAATATTTAAATTAAAAGTATAAATTTAGGCAATCTAATCAACAACTAAATATAAATCTAAAAATAACATCAAACATTCAACGCCATACACCAACCATACACACTTCAACTATATACATAAAACTTTTTACATAATAATATCAATATGGAAATGCATAGTCAAACATAAATCTATTGATTATATCAATACATTGTGACAATTACTCTTTTGCCAAGAAGGAGATCATGTCAAAATTTTATTTGATTACTTGTAACTTACGCATTTGTACTAAAGAGCTTGCTGAGCGATATTATAATCAAAGATCCAATGATTATATTCATATTAAATTTATTGTAAGTGATTGCTGAGTTTTTGAAGCAGAAATTCGTATTGCAATCACTAACAGCTTTACCATATTTACTTTTCAACAGATCCCAAGAACATAATCCAACTTGACAATCGCTGAAATCTATTGGCCTTTCATTTAAGAAGAATAAAACTTTGTAATCGTTATCTCGCGGACATCTGAAAATGTATATTGTTATATTAATGCATTTTATAAATATTAAAGATGCATATAACTTATTTTTTAATACTTGTGTAAAATTGCAGCAATATTAGAAGCAAATGGATCAATCAAACTAGTCTTCCACTTTCTTTGTTGAATATTTGGTGTATGGTAGTTATCAGCCAATAATGGCACTGAATCTTTAGCTACTCCAAGAGCAGTCATAAATGATTGTATGGTTTTGGAATGTGTGAAGTACACGACTGCTTTCGGTTGTTCTTGATCTGTAAATAATATTAATATTTTAGTTTATTTGAAGAAATAAATTGCTTTACAGATTACATTATAATATACATACTGGGATTTTCAATCAATTTTGTAAATCTATTCATCATGTCTTTTAAAGGCGTACATCCAACTTTTTTATTTAACTGACTTCCGTATCCAAATTGATAATAGTATTTAAGATCTTCTAAATACTCTAACAGCATAAGTTGATCTTTGGTGAATGCCTGTAAGTAATTAGTAAGATAATTTTAAACCAATATCATATTAATTCTTATTCTATAGAATATTTAATTCTTTAATACTTACAGCACACCATGGTGAATTTTTATTGATTTCCCAAGCTTTGTCATAACGGCACATGTCATACATGTTTTTAATATCATTTTCTTCCATAGGATATCTAAATCCAAGATGAGATGATACATTTTTAATCAACTAAAATCAAAGCATTAATTTGAATATTATTAATTAATGGTTATTTAACACATATGTATTTCTTATACTCACATTCTTGTACTCTTCTTTACTTTTCATCTGGTTTATTTGTTCTACGGTAATGGGATTATTCTTAACTTCTGAAATCCATGCTTTGCATATGTCATGCAACTAAAATAAAAAACATTATAGAAATACATACTTCAAAAACATGTGGGATTGAAATGTAAATAATATTATTACCATTAAAATGGAATCATTTCCGCCGGAAACTTCAGATTGTACTGAAGAAAAAGCTTCTCTTCCGAATAATCCGTCAACAAAAGCACGGAAGCTGTCTTTTGTGCGTCTTGTATCTGTATATTTAAACTGTTGAATAAACCTAATTTAGTAAATGTTTTAAATTTAATACATGTATATTATTTAATACATACCAAATATTGTCTCGAAGAAAACTGAATAGGCAAGAGATCCCTAAATTTGGATTGCCACCTTTTAGCTAAATATCTAAGATCATCATATCCTTGATATGTTAAGTCACTGGCAAAATTGGAAGTGTAGTTTTGATTCCAAATCCAATTTTTAAGATTTTCAAGATCTTGATCACATAATCTTCCCTGAAAATGTTAATAAAATGATATTAAAATAAAATAAGCGTTTATGAGCTCGAAAAGAGCATTGCATTAGAGCAATACTCCATTTCGGTCTGGGGTTGAGTGACGTCTGTCGCTTCCACAACGTTATATAAATTTAAAAGAATATAACTTACATGATCCGGCGCTGTCCTTTTTATTTCATAGTTGTTGATGATAGTATCTCGTGTTTTGAGCAATTTCGGTAATTCTTGTATAGTTTTCACACCCGGTAACCGAGTGCCATGTCTATTCAACGACCAAAACATCACCGGTTGACATTCTGTATATATAAATGAGCATTATAATTATGGAATTTATGTTATATTATTTGCATATATTTAAAAGGATTATACCAGAAACTAAGTTATGGCTGTCATCTTTTCCTTTTATGAATTCATATGCTGTTTTAGTCGAAAACTGTAAATAAGGTTCGTAGTCACTGGTAAGACAGTATCCGTCCCGTTGAGCCAATACTGAGTTCAGCGCTACAATACTGAATAGGGTAAGTAGAACTCCACTGATTTTGATATCCATGGTTATTTATAAATCTGAAAATAAAATGTGATTAGTTAAATTAAATCAATGTGGTGAAAGCTATCGATATCTAAAAAACATTTCAATATTGTAAATTTGCAATGCTAAATAATGAAATATATTTATAATGTATTCATTTTATACGTTTAGGTACATGGGTATGTGGTTCATATGCTCGAATATAAGCAAAACATATCACGTTAGAGCCGGCTCGTTTACTTTACCAGTTCCTCAAAATGTGTGTATATAAGAACTTTAAATATTATAACAATTTTTAGTTAGATAATTATAATTTTTATATACAAAGATACTAATGATAGATAAAAGCTAAAAATACAATATCACTTTCATTGTGACTAACTTTGTATAGTAACTTTCCTAATACTCCTTGTATATCCAGATGGCTTGTAGTTAAAAAAGGCTAAAGACTTTATAAATATTTATACAATATTAATACATTCAACTGAAATAGTTGCTGTAAATTATTAGCAGACCAAATTTTCTTGATATGCCATACTTATTATTTTTGACAACAATATAACTATTACGTCATCGCTTTATTGAATGAGGAATATGCTAATTTTAACTGCTGTAGCAATTCTTCGTGAGTAATAAGATGACATGACACAGTACAGATAATTTAAGATGATTGCAAATTAATGCAAGAGTCTCTTAGTTTGTCGCTTATGTAAGTACAGCGTCAAGGTGATAATATAAATGTAGAAGTATGAAAACTCGTTCATTTATAATGGCAACATATTATAAATTCTATAGTCTACGTCCGTGAGTGAAGAAATTAATAAGCAAGCGAATAGACGAAGCAATCGCACGATTTCACTTGTCTGTGCATTTTCCGGATATCCGGAGGCAAACCAATAAATATTTGAGAGGGGATAGAAATGTCGACTATGGGTATTTTTGTATGGCGCAAGCACGCGATTAATTGCAAATTTGCAGTTTTGAAGTTGAATGAATTAGTAAGAGTAAGTTATGAAGTTCAGAAATACATTGTTGAAGTAATAACATTGTGGCTATTTATAAATAATTAATAATAGGTACATAAATATTGCTTAAGTACGACATTTTTTATTAATACATCAATTCAAACACAGATGTGTTTGAGTAACATATTTTTTTATATTAGTAATATTGTTTTTATCGACCAAATATAAAATTTGCTATACAAAGTATATAAAACATCATCGCAGATTGCTAGTATTATATTTGTTTTCATATGAAATGCATACATATATCACTGTCATACTTTTAAGGATCATTATAGTGACACACGCCATCAATTTGACAAGAAATAAGCTTCAAAAATATTATATAACTTTACCAATACACGATCGATAAGTTTAAGCCTTCAATTTATTTCATATTTACACTAATCGATTGAGGTCACGAGTTGTTGTGTATTAAATTCCATATTTTCACCGTGTATGTATTTATTATATTTTAATTGAATCATATATTTATTTTATGCGATGAAACAATGACATTGTGAAGTAAAATAATTAATTGCAGAATGAGCTTCAAGTGCGAATTTTATTTAATAATAGCATTTTTATTTATAGTCTGAAGGTAAATGTCACAGGAAGCGCGAGATTCCGAGTGCTAAGCGCGAGATTATGAGCGGGAAGTACGAAATAATAGCCGCCAGGTCTAGATATAGTTATTATTGTTACTGTTTTATATATTATTTTTATTTATATACTTATCAAATTATTGTCAATCTTACGCTGTAACATTAGAGGCGTTAACCCAATGCGTTACAATGGGGTAAACACAAACAATAACTACTAAGTGAGTAAATGGTAAAACACCACAATGAAATCAATGAAATCAGTGACTAATATAATAATAATTTTAAACTAATGTTCTCCAATTCTCATGCTGAACAATAATTTAATTTTTAATTTTAATATATATAAGATATTTTCTGTGAGCTGTTTTAGCTCATTATTAGAGACTTTTCAATACCAGATATGTACGACTTAGCTCAATTTTAATTAATCATCACAATATTCATCCGCGAGATCAGGAAAATCTAGGTAAACCTAATTTGTGATGATCAATCATTATTAAAATAATATAATAATCACTAATTCCGATCTCCCAGACACGATATAAATTTAAAAACACTAAGGTCCGTATGGGATTCGAGAACCCAGGTCTTTCAGGTCAATAGTCAGTGACTTAAAGCACTCGTCTACCGAGTAATGATTTAAATCCATTGCTATAAAATATGGTTAGTATAGATTTCTTTAATCTCTGTGAATGTGCTATTTATTTATTGTAAATATTCCGTTGTGACATGACAAGCGTTAGCGCAATGAGTTACAACGGTGTGAACATAGTTAACAACTATTGAGTAAGTAATGAAACATCAGACTTAATTCAAAGTCCATATATCAGTGACATCAATTTTATTAATTATAAACTATTTTACACCTTTCAATCAATATATGTTACAAAGCACGACATAGCTCAATTTTATTTCAATTATTCATCACGGTATTCATCCGTGAGATTAGTAAAATCTAGGAAAACTTATACTCAAAGTATGATTATATAGTAATCACTAATTCTAATTAACCAGACACGATAGAAATTGAAACACATTATAGTACATATGGGATTCGGACACTGGTCTTTCGAAAATTAGTTTATACTAGTCTATCGTGATCAATTATACTGAAGAAAAGTCCATTTCTCCTTGGCATTTTAACCCCTTACTCTTGATATACAATAATAAACAGTAAAGTTAAAAGATTATTAAACGCATATAACAAACGTGTTTCTAAAAATATATTTCCTTATTATAATTACTGTATTGGTAGTGTAAATTTGATTTGTATGTTGCGAATTTGAGCAAGAATCGTGGTTTAAATTGATTAAGATCATTCTGCAGTCTAATAATACAAGAAAACAACTTCGTTTACTACCGCGTAAAAAATATTACGTGAAGTTCGGCCTCACGTCGTTGTAACTGTGATTCGTTAGACCAGCCCACCTTTGTGTGATGTAATGCAGCATGAGCTCACCGGCTTCTCATAGCAAACAACATTCTTGGTTCGATTCATAGGTACATAAAATATACTATCTAGCGTTCATTCTAGTTTTTTTCCATACTCAAAACGGTCGCTTTCTGAGCTTAACCGGCGAACGAAATGAAAACTAAAACTTTTTTCTTATTGTAACGTAAACACAAAGAGATTATGCAATTTCAAAAACGATTTTTATAAACATGCACTACAAAACAATGGTAGAAAGTTTGGGAAATTCTGACGCGTCTTCCTTTCTATTATATACACGTTTCTTATGAGCGTAATCAAATTATACGTCTGTTTGGCGAAAATTTTTCAAAAATTAAGATCTAATTGATTGAATTTTAGCTCATTGACTCTTTGCTCTAAGTCTGAGTCATATTAGGCCGATAGTTAATTTGTCACACGTGTGATAGATTGACGAGTTACCAACAGGTGGAAAACTCGTGGGTTCAAGCTCTCTAAAAAGTTTTACATACTACACTTATAAACGAATAATAAGAAGCGTCGCCTTGCGGTGTACCGTTATCCAAAAAGATAAAAAAAGTTTGGTATATACGAGCGTAGATATACCACGCGTTTCTATACGTCGAATTCAACAGTTAAATATTGTATATTTTTTTCTATTTTCGAACAAGGTGTTAAACATTTAAACAAATTAACAAAGCTCAAAAAATATTTGCTCAGTTTATTTAATGTTTTAAATCATGTGATGCATGCACATATGTATGTACTGTATACATGCGAAACATATGTAGGTTCCATGAAATTTATTAAACAATGGGTGGATATTATCGCTTGATACATGAGCTGTAAAGTTATGACTTGAATGTGCTTTGAAAATTGGGTTAAATAGGTATATAAACTCGAGTTTTTTGTGCGCCGACTTTAGAGTTCGGGATACTAGCGCCCAAATTATTATTTTTTTTATATTTAATAATAAAAAAAACAAAATATAATAATTATAAATTTAAAACATTTATTCTACAAATTGAAACACGTACATGAAAAAGGAACCATAAAAACTATTTAAATTTTTTTAATACATACATATAACATGAAATTTCCTTATCTTATTCTTAATGTGTCAACTCTACTTTTTCAAAAGTACTTGCATAATATATAAATAATTTTTCAATTCAAAACTACCTGTCAAAAAGGTATTCTCGTGTATTTTCCATGAAAGTCTAAATTGTCAATGATAAGCATTTTGGAAATCATTAAACATTTTAATGAATAAAAATATTATGGATGGGTTTGTAAAAGTGACAATTAATCTTAGGTATGTAAATTTCTTTAAATGAGTAGTAAACTCATTTTGCAAAATTAATCTTTAATACTTTTATTATAATTAATGACATTTAGATAACAGCATTTATATTGTTATCTTGTACATTCTTACAACCTTTTAGAAGGTAACGGCAATGAATACTCGATAACTCGTCTAATTGCATACAAATCTACATATATACATGAACATATGTATATAGTATATACATATGTTTATATACAGAGGTTATATAGGAAATATTTTCGAAACATATTAATTACTTTGGTGAAATTCGAAATCAAAAGTATGAAACGACACAATAGTTAATTAGTCAACCGTATTATTTGTCAAAATCAATAGATAAAAACACATTTTTCAAATGAAAAATATTTTATTATTATTGAATCTTGTATTTGCATGTATTAGCTGTTGTGAGGCTTATTTTATAAGGTTGCACAAGCTTACTAATAATAAGTATAAAATCAGGGACATTTAAGGAGGAGACAAGTAGAGGCAATTGGCCAGAAAAATGAATGTCATTTAATGAAATATGAAATACTATGAATCATAATTAAATCGAAATATTAAGAAACGACCATTGACTGGCCAACTTCCTGATTCTGAATCAGAAATTCTCCTGTTATCACTCAAAGAAAATTTAGAAAAAACAGTCTCGAATATATAGCAAATTTTTTAAAAAAAAATGTCATTTCAGTGAAATTGTATCGGAATACATTTTCACCGGTAGATATATATTTTTACCAGTAAAAATATAATTTATCTGGCAGGTGCTAGTAAATAAAATTTAACTTTACCATATGTAGTAATATAATATAATATAAAATATAAGTATGTAATATAAATTTTACATATTTATACGTCCATTTGCTGTTCAAACCCAAACCTAACCTACACGAATTAACCAAACCCAGCTTCACGTTATGAAAGTTTTAAAACTTGTTACAGTTTTAAAACTTTCATTAGGCCAAGTTCAAAATACTAATTAAACTAACTTATCTCTCAGGAGGAAATAAGCGAAAGAGAACCATAGTTTGTTTACATGTTTTAAAAATATGTTGGCTATCATTACCGATATTACTAAAGACTTTTTATATGAAAATATTGGTTAAAGTATATTCAAACCGAATTTTGGTCAATAGGAGGGCGCAAAAACAATTATCGCAATAACAATAAATTGGCAAATGCCTAAATATCTAAAAACTGCGCTTGTGAGTTAATATGTCCTTGTTTTGATTTAATTAATTAATTGGAAAACCTATACAAATTTAGATATTTAAATATTTCAGTTAATTCGGAACTTTGTAAGTTAAGTTAATACAAATGTTTTTCATTGAATTTATATATTAATATATTTACATATTTTATTCATTAAGATTGTGAGTTAAATAATATGTTTTTGAATAAAAATGCGTATTAGTATAGCATTTATACTCAATAATAATAAAGACAACTCATTGAATCATAACAAAAATACGAACGTAAAGGGTTAAATTATGCATAAACTCAAATATTCACAAGATTGTATCTACAAATGTATGTAGCACGAAACATAGTAGTTATACCGTAAACGTAAAAAAGGTACTCCTAAAATAGGCGTGTACGCAAAAAGTGACAAGGTATCTCTACCTCTGCGGCGCGGCGTCGTGAAAAATGGCTCATTTGATGACTGTTTTTCATTATTTTGTTAAACTGAATACATAACTGTAGCTTAAACTTTCCAAATACACAAAAACGACTAAATGAATTAACTATTCGTGAAAAGACTCACATTTTAACGTTGGGCGTAAATGTCCACCATCTACGAGGAGTTTCAAAAAGGCACTGCCCCGGCTTGCTATAGCGAAGCGCGCCAAACTAGTAGTTTCGATACAGTATGACCAGAATGTGTCTCACACAAGCTTTATATAATACTCAACAAAAAACCGCAAACACGATAAGACACCTATAGTACATTTGTCATCTCAGTGTATCACAGTTCGATGAATCATCCTAAATGCGTAACAATAAATTATGGTTAGCGCTTTCTGTGGAAAATTACACTTTGCGAATGGTAATGAATTTTTCATTAATACCACAAATATTTCATCGGATAACCTTGGAAGTAAAAAAGTAAATCGGTGAGGCGAACTTTGCGGACGCACGGTGGTTGCGTATTTCCGGCAACACAATGTGAAATTGGTACTCGATGATGACACAAATCCCATGATCTACCTGTAGTCATGTCGATTTGTGAACACGATCACCTGTTTGGTTGACTAAAACCAAGTTTGGCGGAATATAATGACCGCAATAACATGTTGATCGATGCAATTAATATTATAAAATAGCTTAGTTCGAGTTCGCTTTATGTTCGAGTAACTTGAATTAAGAATATTGGGCGTTTGAATATTATAATAATTGACTGACTAATGTTTTTTAAAAGGTATATGTGAATTTTCACTGGTGAACTTTTTATTAGGCGTAATTTCTGTGGCGCAATGCGTTTAAGAGAAGAAAAAACATAAATAAGACTGTTTATCTTGTTATTCTTAATTACTTATAAATACTGGTTACATACTGATATTGCAACAGCGTAGTCCGTAAGGTATGAACTAGTAACCCGAAGGCTACGGGCTCGGTCTCCGGCAGCAGACTCGAGTTTTTATTAATAAAAGTGCGCTATTACTAAAAACCGAACCAAGCTGTGAATTGACATTAAATAATTGTAAATTATAATTTACAATTAATTATATAGATGTCATTGACTCTGTTGATACTGATTAATCCCGTTGTAACGCATTGGGCATACACATGTTATATTACAACGAAAGCTTAAAAAATACAAAAACTTGGCCCTCTTACTAAATAATCTTAACACATGTTATAGTATCACATATATAAATATATCTATAATTTAATTTCAAAATTTATATATAAATATATCTGCACGTTCTATACTAAACCAAAATGTATCTTATTGCTTTGCCTTATAAATAATTTATGAATATATTTATGCTTGCTTTAGAATATTTACATAATACGTATCTTAATCTTTCTCATATTTTTTTTTATATTCATATATGCGGTACTTGTGCTTACTCAGCACACGCGTTAATTTTAAGTTTAAATTGTAAAGGTTTATAAATTATTTTCAAGGTACAGCTATAAAATTTGTGCAATAAAGGAATATATTAAACGTGGTGCAGCATCCTTACCCTATCTCCAAGGAAGCGTTGGAGATAGGGTAAGATATGTAGCGCCCGGTCAACCAAAAATATTTCTGCTGTAAGTGAAAATGTGGCCGAAGACTCGGAATTGTTCGCAGCTTTTCTTATGGCTTCTTTTTGCACACTTTGGACCTGGATTTCACCTACACCCGTATAAAATTCATATAACACAAGAACTAAAACCCAGAGACCATGAGCAGCGAATAATTTACGCAGATTGTGTGTTAGAGCAGCAAGAAGATGATTCTAATTTTTCAAAAAAATCTTCTCTAATGAGACACATTTCCACCTCTCTGAATATGTTAATAAGCAAAACTGTCGCATATGGGGCGAGGAAAATCCTCATGTAATTCACGAAAGACTATTACATGTCCAAGAAGTGACTGTTTGGTACGCATTGTGTTCAGGCGGCGTCATTGTGCCTAACTTTTTTGAATACAATGAAAGTCGAACTGTAATAGTTAATGGTGAGCGCTATATGCGCATGATAACTGATTATTTTTGGCAGTAATTGATGATATTATTGTGGAACACATGATATTCCATCAAGGCAGCCACACATCGTGTCTAACTTTGGAAGTTTTGCGGGAAAAGTCCTCATGTATTATTATTTCAAATTTTGGTGACGTCAACTGACCGTCAAGATCATGCGATTTAACGCCGTTGGATATTTTTGTGGTGTTACGCTAATAGTCATGTCTACGCCGACAAACCCTAAACATTGCGCACATAAAAACCAACATCCGATGTACGAAAAAGTTATCGAAAGGATCGGCTGCTGCAAAAGGTCAAGAGGCGCAATTAAATGAATATTATTTTTCATAATTAATGAAATACATCAAATGTTCGATTAAAAAAATCCGAATATATCTTTAAAAAAGCTTGGAAACTATTTTTTAAATACCAGAGGTGGTAATATGCCTCATCAAAAAGAAGATTTTCTTTGAAAAATCAGTATTAACTTCTTGCTGCTCTAGCACCCAATCTGCGTAAATTATTTGTTGTCTCATGGTTTCAGATCTTGTTATCTGAATTTTATACAGGTGTAGGTGCAAGTCTAAGTGCAAAATGGGCCAAAGGAGCCATAAGAAAAGCCCAAAAGCTATGAATCGACAATTCCAGGTTTTCGGCCACTTTCACTTACAGTAGCAAAATTCTCGGCTGAATGAGCGTTATAATGATGCACAGGTCTTACCGCTTCCAGTCTTTTAATATTTTTTCACTACATTGTGGATTGTTCGCTCAGTAGGACGATGAAATTGTCCACAATCTTTCCGTAAATTTCGATACATAGTTCGTACAGAGTTGTTATTTTTGTAGAACAATTGAATAAATTTTAGTTTAGGGAAAATTGCATTCTATTAAGATTGTATTTTTTAATAAACAATTTTTATTAATAGCTCAGGCTTTAAATTAAGTCACTTGTATAAAATGTGACTAACGCTTGTTCTGTCTATTCTTAAATTATAACTAATTTTAATATTGCATTGTTGTATTGTAATATAAATACAATAAAAAAATATAACCAGCAATAAATTATTATTTTAATTGTATTCCTTATAACATTATATCAGTAAGTGGTTAATGAAAAGAATCTTTTATAGCTAAATGATGGTAATTAGTTAAGTTTATTGAATAGTGCAGTGATGCTTTATAATGCCATCCATATATATTACTGCAAACGTAATGAGAAATTAAACTTGATATTTCAAAATAATTAAATTCAAAAAATGTTTTTATAAATATATTTAAATGTTAATAAATACATGCACATAGTTATATTTTGTAGTATACGCACTTAAAATATATTCATAGATATACGACCTTTGTACGACATCAGGTATTCATTTATGCTTTAAGTACAATATAAATAAATATTTAAACAAATGACATATGAATAATAATTTGATAGAAATTACTCATTATGACACATTAACTTTTAACAATGATATCTTTTTCTTGCACAAATGTTTGTGGTTTGCTTTGTGAGCCTTTTTGCACATGTTACATTTTGTCGTCTTTTTAATTTCAGTATTGCATTTCTTTTCGCATAAATATTTAACATGGTTGTTTAGAGCGTATTTGCTTATAAATTTCTCATCGCAGAATTTACAAATTACAGTGCTATTTGATAAAATTGTTGAAATCGTATTGCTTTTATTTGTGTTAACTACTTTAGCAATTGGCTTTTCTTTAACTATTTGCGGTTGTGGATTAACGTTTTGAATATTTAAGACGTTTTCTTCCTGTCTGGGTTTAAACGATTTGAAGTCAATTTGTATAGGATCAATCTTTATGTCTTCTAGAATTTCAATCTTTTTGTTAATATTTCGGCTTGAAGGTGTAGCTTTTATTTCTTTATCGGCACAAGGTGTCATAAGTTCCTTTTTAATCGGAATTCTAAAAGGAACATCTTCTAAATGTAGCATTTTATGAGTCGGAGTAAAAGACGAAACATTCTGATATGCAAAATTGTGTTTGGAACTTATCGTTGCTGTTTGATAGTTAGGTATTGGATTACCTTCATTAATTATTAACGATTTCATAATTAAATTTCGTTTAGTGAAATTTGTATTTGCATTCGATATGATTACTTTATCGCTACTTTCGATTTCTAATGGTTTTGCAGTATCTGAATCACTTTCCATTATGGTCATATTGTCATAATTTTGTTCATCATTATAACTTCTTTCAGTTACTGCTTCACTCATATTTACTGAGCAAAATCTTTTAATCAATACCTTCTGGGTCTGTTCAATTTTTGATATAAGCTGTTCAAATTTTTCAAGATTAATTTCACAATATTGACACACAGATAGTGGCAGTACATCATTCTTTGATATCAAAAGCTGAAAACATTTTTGAATTCGCAAAGCAAACACGTCATCTTTTTCAAATATATGCTTTAAATCCGATCTAAATTCGTTTCCACATAATCTACAAGTTTTATTAATATCCCCCGTTGCTTCTAATATAATGTCTTCACTGGGAATGATTTCCAAATCGATATTAGTCTTGTTTTTATTATCATTTTCATTAATAAATTTGATTGTCGGTATAACATTGGCTTTCAATCTTGATAGATTTGTGTTGACTTGAAAATCGGTAGGTAGAAAGTGAGCGCTGCATATTGTTAAATATTTCGTGGGTTTCCAATCATCTCCATATTCCAAAAAATCAATCCATTTTTGAAGAAGTACAGCATTAGTAGTTGGAAACCTGTAATTTAAATACATAAAAAACATGAAATACTAATTATATTTATATGAGATTTTCATATGCAATTCGTCATCATATAAATAGTAATCTGACAGAGAACTTACATATGAAACGACATTTTATCTTTAGGCCTCTTTTTAAATGGGCAGTTTTTTACACAACAATTTTTCACCATTATGCGCGAATATTAAAAATAGTTTTTGCAAAAACATTGATTGAAGCAGAAACAAAACAATGTAATGTGTACTTCACAGAACATGACAGTTCGACTTTTAGTGTTGCCAACAATAAAATCATTTTTTAATGGAATGTTGCTGAAATCGTAATAATAGAAATAAACTATTTATAACTTTTAGCCTCTTATGTAACTTTTGCTACATTGCGGTAATTAATGGTATTCATAATTATTATTATGAATATATTTGGAGTTTTTGGAAAGTTGCTTGTAAATAACAATATTACCGATCTGTTGAGCGATATATAGATAAAACACAATTTTAATGATTGAAAAATGGTTGATTATGTGACGAAATGACATCGTAAATATACATTTTAGTATAAAGTAAAGAGAAGTGAACGATTCGTTACCCCAGGGCTATCAATTCGAGTCGCACCGTCATATACCACGAACAAACGCAAATTGTGAAACGTCATGTACCACAGTACTAAAAAGACAAACCCCACTAACGCGTCGCAGTTATGTTTTTTATATATAAGAAAAAAGCTCTTGCTGTCGATTAGTTATATAAAATATAAAGGAATAATCGGTTGGAAAAACAGTAACATATTTAGATCTCACATTACGTTTTAAACTTTCGTGTAAATCTTAAGTGGGTTAACCAATTAAAAAATCAAAGCTCCTAGAGTTATATTCTCTTATTTTCTGTATTACAATATTAAAAATAAATTACTTATTTAAAAATCAATAATAAGACTTGTAATTTTGTATGCTTTGCTAGCTTAACTACTCAATAAACCAAGCAAAAAATATCATTAAGAATCGCGCCAAAAGTTTCATGATTTGTCCGCAATTCTAAACTCTTAAAAATATTTTAATATATTACTAATAGGTATATAATATATACATATATGTTATATAACAGGGATGAAAATAAGTAAATAATTAATTCTATCGTGTATAAAAATTCCGTATTATATTAATAAAAAAGGTAAAAGGAAATCATGTGTGTCAATACACAAAAACTAGATAATTGGGCAATATACCCATGGTGTACTGCTCCGAATACGAACCCAACGACGCAGCCTATGCGCTTTTCAACTGCCCAGCTTGGACAGAGAAAAGGAACACAAGATAAGCTTTCTGCAAAGAATCAGGCGCGGGCAGTGAGATAGTTTCCCTCTGAGAGATAAAAGCATGTTGACCGTATGCTCCTATCTCTCACTCACTCTCGTCACTTACCACTGAACTGGTTCTTAATCACTGATCTGACCAATGCTAATTTGTCAAACAGTAATCCAAAAACATTTTGTTTTATGAAACAATTATTTTATATAAAACATATTTAAATTGTCCTCTACTTATAATATTTTGATTGTGTTAAAAAAAATATAAGTAAGGCTATGGTCGAAATAATTGGTGCCACGACCATCAACGCTTCGCGCCGTTTGAAAGCGCGGTTGACGTTTACCAGTAGTAAAATGTCAAGCGGTGACGATGTTCAAACTAAAATCTTGCAAGAACTCAGAGAAATAATTAAATTGGAGTATTTAATGTCCGTATTATCATTATTTCGTTACACGATTATCATATGTTTCATATTTTGACTACTAACAATGTTTTAATGATAACAATTTTATTTTTCAATAACTTTTAGAGAAGCAGAATTGGATAGCATTAACACCATGGTTAAATCTAAGGGATCTTTCGACACTGCTGTTACCAAGGTATTGTTTGATTTTGTATTTTTTTAAATTGTACAGGTTACTTATTTAAATATGTATTTACAGGGCATAGAATCGACAAAACATCTTGGAAATATGTTAAAAGTACTACCGAATAATGAAATAGTACAAAAGTACAAAGACATTAAAGCAAACCTGCCTATGCAAGTAACTGAAATGGACGATGAACCTTCTATTTGATATGATGATTTAAGTGTAATATAAGTAAAATTAAAATATTTTTTCAAAATTGATTATTTATTCATAATATAAAAACAGTATATAAAATATATCATTTACAATTTTGATTCAGTTAACCAGTTAAAATTCTGCGGCTTTCTATCAGCACTAGGGCTAATTATAACGTTGATGATACTGGGTTTATCGTTGATTTTAAGACTTTTATCGATCGCTTGTTTAATTTCTTCCACCGTCCTTACGAAGAATCCTTTTTCGTTGAACATCTCCATCATTTTTTCATAGTGAAATTCAGTTGATAGTGAAAAGGGTGGTGTTCTAAAATTGTACATGTTAAAAAATATTATATATATATACATATGATAAATGCTATATAGGTAATATACGTACACATTTGCAATATCACCAGATTCTTGTATACTTTTCATGCTATCTCCATCAAGACCACCATATATACCATTATTGTTGACAATAATGATTATTATCGGAAGTTTGTAACGGAACATTGTCTCAATTTCCATTCCTAATTGTTCAACACAACATATCAAATATGATATAAACATAACATAGTAAATATTGGGTGCGATTAACAGGGAATTATTTTAAGAGATATGTGCATTTAAATAAATATTTTGTCCCATAATACGAATTCTTTGTGCATTTATGTAAAGTAAATTTTCTTCGTTGCCGAGAGTTATTCATTGTTCACTGTTCACTGTTCTGACCGATGCTTGCTCGCATTTAATCTTTCCAAACAGTAATGCACAAACAATTCGTTTTATAGAAAACTATTTTATATATTGTCCTTATAAATATTATTCAAAAACATAAGTAAATTGTGCGGCAAAAAAACAGGTGATTATAAAGTTCAATAACAAATAAAATGCTAAATTATTTATGCAAAATGTATCATAAACACCTGTCCAAATATTTAACGAAACTAATTGATCTATTATGATATAAATTAAGAACTAAGTTTTTTTAGTTCTTAATTTATGTTATAATAGAATTACCGAAAATCGCTGCAGCGAAATAACTGTTGAGTGGCCACGAAACAATCGTAATTTTTTTAATATACCTTAATGTCTATTGGTTCATAGTTACTAAATGTTAGGACGCTGTGTTGGTAATTAAATTATCTTTAACCAGCAGTTCCCAGAAAAATTAATATTCATAATCGCCGTTTCTCTGCTGCGCCATTTTTTTTATATATATATTATATGTACGTACTATATTGTTGTATTTACCATTATTTCATATAAAAATATTCAAAATAACTATTTTATATTGTGACGATCTTCTAAATCGACAATATATAAATATACAAAGTGCTTATGTGCTTATACCTGAAAATCCAAACGCAGAATCTCCTTCAACGCATACAACTTTTTTATTCGGTGCATTATCTTTACACCAAAAAGCAGCAGCAATCGCAAAGCCTAATCCAACCTTAATTGTATAATAATAATAATTTAATAAATAGTTTGAGATTATTATCTTATGCAAATAATGCTTACTCCCATTGTTCCAAAAGTACCGGCGTCCAATCTGTGCCTCGCTTCTGTATTTAGCAACATTCCACGACCGATATCCATAGTATTAGCCCCTTCGCTTACAATAATACAATCTTTTGGAATTGTATTCTGTACTACTTTAAAAACTGCGTAATAGTTGAGCGGTGGAGTCGTAATAGACGATTGTTGCTATAATTATGAATTATATATTTAATTTACAAGTAAATAAGATGCCGGTAATCAATTTTACCTCTATGAACAGTTTATTCTTTTCACTCTTTTTGTTCAAAGAATCCCACCATGGATTGGCTTTCATGTTTAATTTCAGTTTTCTGTTGCACAACTCTTGTGTCAATTGTTCGACAAAAGGCAATATGTCTGATTGTACTGCCACTTGAGTGAGAATGCTGTTGTTTAGTTCTTCGGGACAAATGTCAACCT
Source organism: Plectrocnemia conspersa (assembly GCF_051122295.1). Lineage (NCBI taxonomy): Eukaryota > Metazoa > Arthropoda > Insecta > Trichoptera > Polycentropodidae > Plectrocnemia > Plectrocnemia conspersa. The sequence goes on along the minus strand of NW_028277177.1, from coordinate 7,681,607 downwards.
AAGTATAAAATTGTTTAATATGTTTTATAATATTTTGTGATAAATGTGAAAATATTACCTGTATGACTTTGACGTGGCTTGAGAAACGTGGAGTTCTTCCAAAATGCAGGATCCAATTGAGTCTCGCTCCTAGTAGCAGCACTACATCGGCATCAAGTAAAGCGGTCGTTCTAGCCGAAGCTACACATTGTATAGCATTATCCGGAACAACACCCTTTCCTGTGAGTTATATAATTTCTATAAAAAAATGTTTTTATATGGCTCGTATTTTTTGGGTCAGAATTTATAGTAATTGATCGGAATTTATATTAAATGGTTAGAATTTAAATAAGAAATTCATAAAGAAAGTTGATCTGCAATGAAGCATTGAGATTAAATCAATAACTTTTCTTATTGACCTTATGGATGAAATTTAAATGTAAATAGCATGTTGGTATATTAATGAATTAATAAGTATAATAAAAATAATGTTTATACCCATAGGTGTTGGCAAAAATGGTATATTAGTCTTCTCAATCATGTTTCTGATGGCCATCTCGGCTCGAGCATACGCAGCGCCCTTTCCAACGATAACTAGAGGTCTCTCAGCGTTCGACAGCAAATCAGCAGCTTGCTTCACGAGGGACGGTGCTGGAAAACTTCTTTCGAGAGGTGGAGACGTATAAGTCTTTTGCACCGAATCCTCACTAACTACACTCTATAATAGTATTTTTTAATTATTATATAAAATAATACATATGTATATAATAAATTAAAACATACTCGTAAAAGAGTGCCTGGAAAATCTAAATAAGACACGCCAGGACGTCCATACATGGAAAATCTCACTGCTTTCTCGACGTGTTGAGGGATCAAACTTGCGGCTGGTGGTCTTGCCGAGTATTTGCAATACGGACGGCTTAGATCGACCTTTAAATATATGTTATAAAATTGTTTTTCAATTTATTAATACTATATAAATTACCTGTGGGCATTCTTGGAATCCGCCGATCCCTTCGTGATCTTCTGAAGTCGAACCAGCGATCACCAAAAGCGGCCAGCAGTTGATTTGAGCGTTAGCCATTCCTCCATAACAGTGTAGTAAACCAGGCCCAGAAACGACGAGGCAAATTCCAGGCTTTCCTTTATTTAAATGAATTATATGCTTATGTTTTATACATTATATATGTACATACACATGTTATTTTATTACCTGTAAGGTACCCAATAGCTTGTGCTGCGTAACAAGCGGCTTGTTCATTTCTCATTCCGACATACTTCAAGCCAACAGATTGCATTGCCATTGATAATTCAATAACGGGGTGCCCGATAATCCCGAAAACATATTCCAAGCCCTATGATAATACTTTTTAATTAATTATAAGTCAGGAAAAACATTATTAATTACATAACATTGATAACGTTTTTAATTTAGATTATGCACTGAACAATCAATTACGAAACTAAGAGATTATTTTGTTATGTACAAGGATTAAGATTAGCGACGAAATATAGTTAATATATTGCAAACAAATTAAATATAATATATCAAAATAAACTAAATATCATTAATATATTATTTTAATATAGATAAAAATAAGTTCGATACATATATAAAGATCTTATTATTATATATTTTGTACTTAAAAGTTTCCTTATTAATCTAATAAATTTACCTGATCCTTTAGGGCCTGTGCCAAAATATTGTTTCCGTCTGTTTCAGCCATCTTTGTAGTGCAAAATTATTGTACAAAACAGTCTAAAGGTCGACTGTTGGCATACAACTGATAGTTCAACAAGTTCGCAATTCTTATCGCTCTCGTCGATAAAACGGTTACCTATTAGTGAACTGTCACTTTTGACGTTTATCGTGGACTGTTTTATCGACATCATTCGGTAAAGCGCAAATTATGAATGCTTAGTTTTTTGGTCTAAACACAAAAATTATACAGAAAATTTTATATATATTTTTTAAGTAAGGGGAAATATTAATAAAAATATTTATTCACTATTAAACTAATATCATTATCACGCAAAAGTAATAAATATTTTATTATTATTGACGTATAAGTAATTTTCAATATTATTCCTGAAATTAGTTAATAATAATTATGAATATAATATTCAGATTTATTCTGATTCTTAAATCTATGTTCATTTATTTATGAAATTCTACGGATTAATTGTTATTTGCAATTTATGTTTTCTCGTGTATATTTAGGTGAGACAATATAATAAAACATAATGTAATTGAAATCATACGTAACAGAAACATATTGTGTTAATTATATTAAATCTAAGATTATGTTAGGATTGAGAAAATGTGTATTTCCACTAAGATGAAATATAAACTGATTTATAATAAAATACAATCGTATTGAAAGTTCTGTATTTATTGGATCAGTAATTTAATTGAGCGGTCAATAATTTTAATAAATGTTCATTAATTGTTATATATAGTAAGTCGTTAAATGCTTGTAATGGTATTACATTATTAGTAATTTTTAAAGTGTTGTTTTTATTATTTTAAATCTGTTTTTAAATTTAACGGTAGTTAAATTTAAAAACAGATTTAAAATAGTAATTTAACGGTAGTTAAATTTCTCCTGAAAATTGATATTTTAAAGTCTTTATTTATTGGGTCAGTAATTTGGTTTCCTTTTGTTTAGTAATTTAATTAAAAAGACAGTAGTTTTAATAAATAGTCAGTAACTTTTATAAATGGTCAGTTGATAGTAATTATATTATACACTCGGACTATTTTAAATTATTAAAAGAGCATATAATGAAAAAAATACTGTCCGATTCGATTCTACATACATATACTTCTTTTATAATACATACATATTTATTTAATTTTCAATAATATTAAATAGGAAGTAGTTAAAATAATAAACAATATATTTTTCGTTTTGATTATTAATTTTATTGACGACAAGATGACCACATTTAAAGTAAATGTATTGTTAATTGATTTGTAACTAAAAAATAATAAGATTTTTTTTATAATATAATTTATTTTAAGAATAACTGAATCACAACATTTTATAAATGATTGTTTCACCACTTCTAAAAGAAGTTTACGATGCTAAACAAATACATATCAAATAAACATTTTTTCTTTAAATTCACAGAATTACAACAAAATTGTGCTATTGACGCGACGATTGTTACCAGAAAAATAAAATTAGAGTAATGAATCTAATTTTCACGATCAATTTACATATATTATCCTTTGTTTCTATTTCTTCCGATTCCGAAGCATAAGTGATGACCACAGATTTTGTATTTAAAGTATGATTCATAAGTATTTCTCGTTCATTAAAATATGAGTATGTATTCATAGTTTATATTTTAATAAGAATATTATTAGTAATAAATTAGTAAAGTGTATTCGAAATTCCATTAAAAAATAAACAAGACGAGTATATAAATATATACAATGTCTATCGCGGCAGCTGAATATATCATTATGCATGCAAATTAAAAAAATCATATACATTTGCACAAATTTATATTACCATGTGTTGATTTAAAAAATGCAGTTTAATTTAGTAACCATGTATATTATTTTATATATATTATATTAAACCTAGCCATATAAAAACAATTATTACATGCCAGCATTTGGTCACGTGGTATGCTATTCTTTTATGGAATTTTGTTAATATTGTTAATTTCAATGACGCCACTGGTTGCTATTTGGATTATTTTATAGCAGTTATCAACATTAAGTCCAGTAATGTTAGTTTCGTAATAAAACTTATTCTTAGGTTATTATCAAATAAAGAAAATTACAAAATTAAAATAAAAATCAAATTAAAATATGTATTATTTCATGATTTTAAATTAACATTTATAATATGATTAATATTTATCGAAAAATAAAAAAAACATATTTAATTAAATTCAACATTTTTTTTTATTAAAATTTATATTGTAATTACATATGTATATTATTTATCTAATATTTTATATGAATTTATGTGAGGTATATTGTGAGAAAGTAAAGATTAAAGGATAATAAACGTAGAAACAATTTTATAACTAAAACAGTTTTTGTTAGGGTCTGCGTGACGTGTTAGAGTAATTCATGCTTCACTCATAGCAACGTTATGCTTGCAATGTATGTTCAAAATGGTTGTGCGAAAAAAGAAACTGCTATCGAATTTTTTTCTGTATCTTGCAATGAAGCTATGAACAGACAAACTTTATCAAAATGGCAAAGGAAATAGTAGTAAAAAATAAATGACTTTTTGATGAGGAATTGAGTGAAAAGTAAGGGTACAATACTAGTGAAAATGGAAATGATCCATATCTCACTCGCAACAATGTTATGTTAATAGCCAGCCATAGTTCAGTAGTTGCATAAGGCTTACGAGTTTTGAAATGTTAGCAATTACCTAGTCGAGCTTCCGTTCTCCTACCTGTGCTATCGCGGTTCGGATAAACTGGCTTAGGCTCAGTCGTGTACATAAGTAAAATTTTCACGAATAGAACGAAAATACGCTCCTAAAAACAGAATCATCCAACGTTACACCAATTCAATTTCATCCACGTTCTTTTTATAAGAGAAAATCGGTTTTCTTCTGAGGGAAAGGAGAAACTGCCGCTGAAAATTATTGCATTGAGGTTACTTTAAATATTTTCTTACAAATCCTTGGCTTCATGAGATTTAAAAATATATATAATAAAATATAATTAATTAATTTATATTTATAGCTACATATTATTATAATTATTTTTAATCTTTCGTTATAACTCGACAGGCGTTAAGCCCAATACGTTACAACGGGATAATTCTGGACCAACTGGGTCAATCAGACGTAATGAATACCTACAAGTAAGTGTTAATAACCAGCAGACTCTAGGTCTGGGAACCGGTGACATATGTAAATATTATTAATTATAAATTATGACCAGTACCACTATTAAAAAACTGGGCACAGTTTTTTAATAGTGGTACATTTCTATAAATAAAAATTTGAGTCTGCTGCCGCCAGGGCTCGAATAAACTACTGCTGTAATTCACTGTCAAGTTGTTTCTGTTTATTGTATATACGCAACAGGTGAAATAGTGTTGTGAATTTGAAGCAGAACGAAGTGATTTTTATTAATAAAATAGTGGAAGGCCATTCGTAGTTAATGATGTACTCATTCAAAAAATAAACGAAACAATCATTTTAAAAAACGTTTAACGGTTAACAATAAGTGTCCAGAACTATTCTTTATAAAAATAACCATGGTGAATAATAAATTAAGATGTGTTTTAAAAATTAATCTCAAAATAAAATGCTTTATTATTTTTTAAAACTTGTCTTAATTCACGTAATTGATATGTTAATCTTTCATATTTTTTCATTTGTTTATTTATATTATTATTGTATTTTTTCACGGTAATTCGCTACCAATGATCTGTCTCGTCGTTTGTGATTGGTTAACGTTGCGAAATTCGCTCACGTATATAACGTGGTCACTTGTTGCAAACTTTTTTTTACCTGCCGACTGCTCAGGTGAAATTGTGACAAACGTTTACAATATTGTGTACTACGTGTGTAATATAATAAATATTTTTTATACTCACTACGCGACATGGTGTTTATGATCAGTCGTTGAAATAACATCGAAGCGAAGAGAAGCTGAAAGAGCTTTGACTCCATAATAATTTATTACAAAAAAATGAACAACTAATGATCTGACAAGCTACAAATATAACAATAAAATAAGTTTAATATAATAAATAATAAATTAAGTGATAGTGATATAAATCAAGATGCTTCTCACAACGACACTGAATAGATTAACAGGTATTTCTTTGAACTTTATTTTGTGATTTATTATTTACTTACTCTTTTATCAATTGGTAAAATATTTTATGTATTTAAAATTTTTATATTAATAATATTTTTAATATATTATATAAATATTAATAAATATAATTATTTCTGATATGATTTATATTATTTATTCAAGTGCTAAGCGTTAAGATAGTATGGTCCTAAAAAATATATTTTTTTATAATTATCCGAGTAATGCTTATGATAAATAAACTTTCGCTTTTAAATATTTACTTAATTCTCTATTGAATTATTAGTGAATTTAATAAATTAAACACTAATTTGTACGTATCATAAATTACCATGAGACTACTTTAAATATTGTTCAGTACTTGACATATTTTAATTGTTCACGCTGAGTAAATATGATAAGATTGACGTCCTCGCTTCATTTACATATTTTTTAATTTAGGTATTTCAAAGCTTATGATAATTTACTAATATACACAAATTTCTATCTTTTAAGCTGTAAGCATCATATATTCGCGCACGACTATTTAAAATGCAAATGTAACTGTCATCAAGTATTAATTTATATATTGTTCTTATATACTTTATCTTAATCTGAAATAAACGTGTATAGAAGATCACTTTCCGCATTATAATTGATGATATGGTAATTAAAGTTTTTTCTTTAATGTTTTCAATTAGGTACGATACAATCGTAAAATCGCTCAGCGGAACATTTTTAGAAATTATCCGACTGTACTGTTATTCAACAGGTTTTTGTCGACTGTATTTTTTGCACAGTTAAAAAATATTCGATGAATACTGTATTAAACGCGATATACTTTCATTATACGTGATGCAAATGTATATATTTTTTCTTGTTGCTACGGTGCTTTTTGCCGATGGTATTACTTTACTTTATTATGTAGTGTACCAAATATAAAATAAATAATATATTATAGTAAAATAATAAGGTTAATTAAATATACTACTTTGATATAGCAAAAATGATATTTTAGTCTTCAATAGTTCATAAGATTTTAAATAGTCTAATTAACAAATGTTTTATTCTTCAATATTCAGAAAAAATATTTTTACAATGCTAGTATAAAGAAATATTCATATTTTTATTTTATAAACTTTAAATCATATTTAAAGATGTTTGCTTTGCTACTATATGTTTTCTATTAGGTAAATGATTATAATGATATGTAAGTGTATAGATAGTTTTTGATCATTAGAAGGAGAAAGCAGATTTATTCGCAGCTTTCTACCTTGTGTTCAAAATATGACAATGCGATTTATAAAGAGGTAAAAGTGTAGTTCAGTTTTAATTTAAAGCAAAAAATGCTTGTTACTGATTAAATTCACAATTTAAAAAAAATATTTATCTTAAAATAAAATTTGAGTTAATTTAAATACATACTCTGGTTAATCTTAGAGTGTATCACGTCTTATATGATAAATCCGAAATATACATTCAGATGCTTAAAGAATAAATATAAAACAATTGTTTAATTTTTGTCAAAAAATAAATTTTTAATTACTTTTCAGGTGATATAATAACAGAAAATTAAATTTAAGCAGTACATTGAGAAATCCAAATTATCTGAGCCTTGTATTTTTATAAAAAATAACATATTATTGTAAGATCATTAACAATTATCACTTCTCAGAAGTCAAAAATCCACGCCAAAAGCAATAAAATCATGTCGGCTACGTTGTAGTGAGAACGCTCGGCGACGAGCGTTCCCACTACTGCCTTTGACGTAGATTTTTGACTTCTGAGAAGTGATAATTGTTTTTCGCGCTTTTCTATTGGTCAAAATTCGGTTTAGATATGCTTCATTCAAAGACAATATTGTTATAAAAAGTCTTAATATGTTATATAACGGAGCGGCGGTACGATTTTATTGCTTTTGACGTGGATTCTAAACAGGGACCCCCTTGTATTTGCCCAGTAAATGTATGTCATTTAATATAATACTATAAATTTTAATGCAATTGAAATATTAAAAAAAAACAACCATAAACTTGCCAACTTTTGACCCTCTTTGAATAAACCCGAAATGACTGTCCCCTGTGCTTAAAAGGTAAAAATCTAATATTTGTTTTAATTTTACCACAAATTACTGCATAAAAATACAGATTATTAAAGTTCTATGTTTTTGAAAAGTTTGTCTCAAATTATAATTAAAATTATATTCAAGTGATATTTTTTTATACATATTTGATATGTGTAAATTGAGCACTCACAAGTCACGAATCAATTGCTCCATGTCATCGGTTCAGACTGCACATGTTTTTAAGCAATCAACCCACTATTGACAAATAGACATTATTAACGTAAATATAATATATGGATATAATATTTGATCTAAATCTAATGAAATATTATAGTCATATTTGATATAAGATAAGGTACCATACGCTGCAGTAATTCATTCTTAAAATAACCAGACTGTAGACATCGATCTTTGATCATCGATATATTGACTGACAAAACATTGGATATGCATATTGATTTCTCAGATACTTTTATGGTTTAGAAAGTATTTTTATTAGCTTACTTTTATTTTTGACAAAAAGATCAAATAATACACTTTATTCTAGCGAAATATTGCATGCAACAATGCGTCACATAAAGCCGCAATAATGATAAAATTGATATTAGCAAAAAATGAAGCTGAAAAAACATAATAACTGCAATATACACTGCATCATAGTTTTTTGTAACTATTATATCTATAGTCAAACATTAAAAAATGATTTTGAAAGTCTTCCAAACCGAAAATGTGTGATCTTATTGTACAAAAAATGTAGTGACGAGTCATATTTTTGTGTCACCTTCTATCTCATTATTAAAATTACTATTCTACATAGAGATGAGCGTTGTTCTGCATTGCGATTTATACAGATCGATTTTATCTGAGCCGACTTTCCATAATTTACGATCACGCTAATTGGAATGACCCGGAGCTCCTTAGCACAATTTCGCTATATACAAATAGAGAGTTAATTCTTCATGCATTTCGCAAAATATTTACGACGACGAATGTAACGCAATTTGTGTAGGTGTTGCGAGAGGTTATAGCGGGTTAAATTCGGAGGATCCATATATCGGTCAAGGAAGAGCAGTGAAAAATCGTAAAATTTTAGAAGCCTTAAGAAGGCGTATTTTGATGACATGGAAACAGCAATTTAATATAGCCTCAATATTTAATATATTGTATATTATGCAAATTAATTTTTATGTAGATAACATACAGATTAAACATAGCTAAAAAAACTGTAGTTTAAATTATGTAAATTTTTTATTTGAATTTTTCAATTTGTAGATAAAAATTCTAATCCATTAATTTAGTATAATTATGCATAGCTTTTTATTACAAATGGTTTGAATATTGCTTTAAAAAGGAATGTTTTTCTATTCATTTACTTTTACGATTAAATAAGAGTAGTGTAAGATAAATTACCCAATTTTCCGCGTAAACTCGCGCGTTGGGTGCCTGAAAAAAAGCCGGAAATAAGAAAGCTTAGTTCCAACAAATGCATTGAAAAATTAAGGGGTATATAAAAGCATTATAAGTTAATCTAAAAATAAATATGTTAGACATATCTTGGACTCTGTATATTTAATTACCGAATATCGTTTGTAATATTTTCTCAGTAGACTTTCTTCTAAGCTTTTCATTTTATGATATGATAATCTTAATGTTATTCATTTCGCAAAGTTACCAATTTTTTCTAAAACATTATATAAACGTTTTAGAAAATATATTAAATTCCACGTTAAATTTACTAATCGAATTCGTTTTTTAGTATAAAAAAAAATTCGCTCGTTTTGAGTGTAAATTTGTAAATGTGTTGTTCATTATTCATATTTATTTATTTATTACAAATCTAACAATCATCAATTAAGAGCTTTTCCCATTGCGTCATGATGGTTTTTACTCAAAATACACAGACATAATACATCAAAATAATAATAATAACACACTCTTTAGTTAAACCTTGAACCACAAGTGGAATAGAATCATTGTTATAGTTCTTAACCAATATAGATACTCGAATATATCGTGACAGTTCCAAAGTCTTTATTGAAGTGGACCGTAATTAAAAAACTTCTTACGCGTTAAAAGCGCCATAAATTAATTCCATTTTCTTTTTTACGTCAGGCAACTTGTTATACCATTGTCCGACAAGTACTATTGTGCATCTTAGTAACATTTATAAATCCAAAGGGATTAGCTAAATGCAGCGTAGCGGCCGTTCGGGGTCTTCTACAAGTGCAAATGTATATATTAACAAAGAAAATCACATTTTTAGGTTGCCGCATCGCAACCTGTTCAAACTTTAACGGCTAGGTGGATTATAACAAATCTAATTACACCCCACAAACCTTCATAATTGGACAAAAAAAGCGAAATTTCCCTCAAGCTGGTCAAACGTATATAATGAACTATGACCGACAACACTAGCAATAACTCCCACTACCACTTAACTTGCACACACGAGAGTTCATACGGACTCGTAATCAAGTGGAGCAAGCAACCGCTTCCCTCTTTACGTCGATCCTGGTCCAGTTATGACGTCCGTAATATATTGTTCATTTTTTCATACTAAACGAGGTTACAAGGACAACAATTATACATGGTCTGATTCAAAAATGTGGCACTCATTTATAACAAAAACAGCTTTGTCTTGACAGCAAAAAAATAAAGAACATCGAAATAAATAAGTTTCTACAGGAATTGAATTCATAACCACTTACACAATAGATAAAGTAGTTGCTTAAGTTCTTCTCGTAGTGAAATGTTTTTTGCATGAATTGCAACCCAAAATGTAAATAGTTTATAGCCCAATTTTGATTATTATTTACTGATATTATGTCTTATTGTTATAAATAAATGTATTTGATCTGCAAGAGAAATATAATTTTCTACTTGAGATGCAATTTTGCTATTCAATTTTCGCATTCGATAGAATCAGAAATGTCTCCAGTGTGACTCTCTATAAACGTAGTCATTGTTGTTAATTTTCGATTGCCACAATCTCGAATAGGATTGTGGCAATCGAAACTTATTTAGTAAAACGATGCTTTTGCTTCGACGGACATATAGATGTATATTACTTATAGAAGTTTTGGTAACAGTGATTAATGAAAATCAGTCATTGATTACGTTTGGCTTTTGTGTGTAATAATATGACGATTTAACTCGAAGGTTTGTTAGTAAATTATCTTTGTTTAATTTATACTTTCTAATGATGTATAGTTCATTATTTATTTGGAATAGTATTAATAATATAAATAATATATTTATGCGGTTTTTTGCAAGACGAATTAGGAATAGTGATTTTTAAAATAGCTGCACAAAATTTGTCAATGATACATTGCAGTAATTAACTTTTGTCACAATTCTTTACTCATGTAGGTATTAAATAAACATAAATAATACTTATAAATATATCTTCACACCAATTTATTAAAAGTGCTATTAATAGAACATATTTGTACATATATGCAATGCTTTATCAAGTAATAACGTTAAAAAAATAAAGTACATAATACAAATTTATTTAAAAAAATATAAAGATAAGAAACTTAACTCAAATAAAGGTTTTTAAGTTCTTCAAATTATAAAATAGCATAAATTAAATTAGCTTTAGATATTAAAATTAAAGTTGATAAATATTAAAAGGATAATTGTTTCGTATATATTATTGCAACACAGTATTATAGAAATATAATATGTACTAATTTTGTGCTATAAATATTCTCGAAGGCAAATTGAGTATAAAATTGATCTATAGAGGCTTTATTTAATTTTTTTGTTAACTGTCATTAAGCATCCTAAAACACACTATTCATATAATAATATATATGGTTGTAAAAATTGATTTAGATTAATGTAAAACAATCTGAAAAATGCAAATATCAAAAATTAATTCTAAGGATGTTTCTGATACAAATTAATAAAGAATTGAATTAATTTTTTTATAAATCATTTACTTATAAGCAAATTTTAAAACATAAAAATTACTAGATTCCCATATAGAAAATCCTTGAACATGCCCACATGTTGAGATTTTCGTAACAAAAGCTTCTTACTCCGTAAACGGATGGGTCAATAAAAATGCTGCAAATCTGCAATAAACATCGTCCATATAATATAAAATAAATAAATTTATTGCAGCGCTTTTCGTACCGTTAGCGAGCTTTTATAGCGTGAGAAAGTACATATTACATTTGCAAATCGAAAAGAAAAGATTGACTTAGCGGCGCCACGGTTTTATTATAAATGCACTTCTCATTTGTGATGTATAGTTTATTACATTTATTAATAGTACAAACTTTCGATAATAAACATGTTTCCCTTTCTAAATAGTTCAACGAGCTGACGTCGCGTGTAAATACCGGGATAATAATATCGTAGAGAATTTTATTATTAAATAATATATAATTGATAAAAATAAAAAGTATTTGATGATTCGTTTTTCATTAGAATTTTGAATCATTTTCTCAGAATTGCGATGTATCTTTGCATTATATTATTTATCTAATATATATCAATAACATATTCAAGGTGACTGCTATAATATTACTTTTATTTGTGTTTAAGTTGTCTTATGTGTAGAATTTTTTTTTACTCAAATACAAATAAATTGCACCAAAAATATTGTATGTGCTATATTTTTTTATAATGAACGCTTCTGAAATTAAAAAATAAATTATGGTAGTGATTTTATAGTACAATATAGTTTTGATGTGTTTAATTACAATGTACATCAAAATCTTGTCGTGAATTAGATAAAGATAAAGTAATTACAATTATGAATAAACTTTCTACATCTTCATAATAACATTAATTTTAATTTAAAAAGCATTTTTAAGACAGTCAAATATTTTTTTATTGTACCTTGTTTATTAATTATATTAAAAATGCAATTAATTAAAGTTGTTAAAGAAAGACATACTAATTCTAAAAATATTTTTGTTGTACATTAATACTATTCTCATATAAATAAGTTATTACTTAAAACATTATATAGTAGTAGTGACGATGTAATTATAATAATTCATACCTAAATAAGATGATTTTCTCATGAAAATATTTTATAGATTTTTTTGGGAGTAAAGGATGAAAAACTATTTTTTATCAATAATGTTGTTATACATTACTACTATTCCCAAACGTTGTAAGTTAATACATACTTACAAATTAAGATAATAATAATGACAATGCACTTAATAATTTATATACAAATAATATGATTTTCTCATTGATATCTATATTTGGTAACATGGTACCCAAAGCAACATTTAAAAATGAATATTAGTTAAGACGTGATTCTATAATATATATAATTTTACACACACATTGGTTGCCTAAATTAACCTTATACCGTGTGTGCCGCCCGGGGCAATCCTTAAAATTGCTGCCTCCCCCATACATTTTTTGCAGGGTCATAAAATCAGCATTTCTTAAAATAATAAATCGATTATTGTTAAGCTCTTGCTATTCGTAGATTTACGTAAATTTTGGTTTATTCAGGGTTAAGAACCACACTAGACGATTCCATCGCGAATATGTCGCCCCCAAGCAAGTGCCACCCGGGGCGGCCCGCCCCCTCCGCCCCCCCCATAGCTACGCCACTGCCTTATACAAATGGTTTTGGTTACAAATAGTTGAGATATATATATTTTTCAGATAGTGTCTTTGTAAAGCTGTCATTAAGCCAAAAAGTGAGAGAAAATTTAATCTATCGCAATGCTTCTATCAACTATTAAAATGTATATTGTGTAACGATAGTCCACGTGTATTATTTTTTAGTATGTATGTCGAAACGTCTACCAAACCTACGAATAGTAATTTTTGCAAATAACTTTCTCCGTGTCGTTACGCAATATTTTTTTTACATTGTTAAACAATCAAGTGTATGACATTGGTCTTATCGAAATAAAGCCAGCAGTCAATACTAAATTTTAACATTGGCAATAGGAACAAGGTTGTGTCCTTAAGTTCTGCAAAATCCTCGTTTCAAATACCTGAGCAACATTAAATATTTTATGCCGGTATAAAAAACAAATTAAATATTTAAGTAATATATATACAAGAAAACATAAATAAAAAGGACATCTTTAATATAATATATTCTTTTAAAATAAATATGTACATTCTTCTGTTTTATTTGTTGTAAGTAAATAACTACCTTCCTGATTATAATTACAATGTAAGACTCACCATTGAAAATAACTGTGAAAATAGCAATTAAAAAAATTACCGAGAATTTATGCTTACCATGTACGTATGTAAAAAATTTGTTATGCTTAATTGCTTGTCGTCTTCACTAAGTGCTTGTTATTCTACAGACAATGTTTGTAACGCGTATCAACTACCAAATCTTATCAGTTAACGTTGTTAAATCAGAGTATCATTAGGTTTTCACGATCGTTACACATTCATAGAAAACGCAATTAAAATAAATCTAACTTTAATACGTCATAAATATATAATTAGACTTATTTTCATAAAATTTGCCATTAATTATTATTGTCAATACTATTGTTAATTTTACTTATTCATACTAACTAATAAACTTCGTTAACCAATTCCACTATGCCAAATTCTTAGTCTGTTATTTAGAAAATAAACATTGTAGCGCCATTTTTAGCCAAACGAATACTTTATATTTGAAAACATAAAATTAACACAATATTTCAATGTCGACCTCTTCGGAAACCTTGGCTTTGCTAAATTGTCCACATTTTCAACCTTCGTGTCTTCAATTGACGATGTTTCAAACACGACAGAATAATGCCATCATGTCTATCTGAAATAGTCATGCTACTGTATCAGTTAATCATACATTGTTCGAAAATTAGGTATAATCATATATAAATTAGTGTTGACCATTTTGCACAATGGTATATATAGTCATAAATGTATTTTTTTGCTAAAATATGAAGTATTAAATTCTAAAACGCACGAGAACATTTTCAATTTAAATAGGCGCAAAATTTTATAAATATTATCATCATAAATATGAAACATGGCAGTAGAGATTAATAAATTTCAATATTTGTTTTTTCTCATCGATGTCAGGGATTTTAAATACGTAGGATATTTGGATTACAAAATCACATGAGAACAAATTTTATTATTGAAAATGTCGATACTGCTCTATTTTTTGGCACCTAACGCGCGCAAAGTTTTTGATATGCTAATCTTTCATTGACCATATCATGTATAACAGCTCTGCAAATAAGAAGTCGCTGTTAATTATAGGTTAAGTACACGTATAATGAGCACATACAATACAATTCGTAATGGAGATAACATAACATTTTAATTAACACACATTACCAAAACAAAAAAATATGTTTCTTATATGTTCTCTTAGTAATAATTAAATAAACGCCAATTAAAACGATTGAGCTCATCAATGATAATGGATGGCCATCCACTCAATTTCTCATCATAAAATTACGATACGTCAACAACTTAGCGATTCATTTCAGCGGCAGTAAAGAAAATACAGATCATTGTACTAACCTCGACCATATTAAACACAACCTTGTTGCGAGCAAAGCCTTCTAAACTACTTTTCGAATATAAGAATTACAATATCACATTAGATTTTAAGTCTACTATTTAAATTGTGCTTCAGACTATAAATATACTGATCAAATTTAATGATTATAATTTTCTTATTTAATATAGTGGTACGGGAATAGTGTTTTAGTTATTTATCTTTTTATCGATAGAGACATGGCAATAACATGCTTACTAATATAATAATTTTCATAACAAAAACAGTGTATTTTGATAAAAATAACTGACAACATTACATTCAGTTTTCAATGATCGCCATAAATTAATTATTAAATCTATTTATTTAATTAAATTGTATTTAGATATACTTAAAATTAAACGTTTCTAAGAACTGAAAGAATCGACTAGAACTTTGTTGATTTTTCCCACATAATTATGACAGTATCAATAGATCCAAATTCATTGCAGTAATTTCTTCAGATAACTCACATTCTTGTTTAACTAATTATTCAATATTTGACGTATAAATAGTAATTATACTTTAGCCAAGTCTCATTATTCTCTCATTTCGACGCCAAAGCAGAACATATTGCATTCATGTCAAGTGGGAAAGGTATTATACTTAATATACATACATATGTATACGTGAACTAATGTCAGAGACAATTTACGGTATAAATCGCAGACTTGCATATAAATAGAAATACTTTCTTTCAATTATGTTATATAGATGTTAGCGGTTAAACCGCAATGAATGAAGTTAATTATTGTGATGGAGAAAAGGGAAATGTTTGATTATGCTTTTCTTCGAATCGTTGTTATTTAATCGTATTTTTTTATTACAGGAGCCATTCCGACGAGGTTCAACATTGCTGTGATGATTTTCACAGCATGTTGGGTGACTTATATGTTAAGAGTCAACATGAGTTTAAATATATTGGAGATGGTCGAAGTAGCAGAAAAATCTACGAGCAACAGGTACATTATTGATATATTTAACAAAATTTTAGTTAAGAATTAATATCTAATATCAACATATTTACGAATTGATGATATATGAAATATTATTTAAATTTTAGTAATTATGATAAAAATAAAGTATAAATTAAACGATTTATTAATTAGTGACGTTATGTAAATAAATTCCTGAAAGTAATCTCTAATTACATAAACAACCGCTAGTCTTTAATTACTTGTTAGCAACTTTAAAATATAGTGTAAAATTTGCCTGATTTTAAAATACTGGTCTATGTACATGGAGATGTCTTAAATTAAATTTTATATAAATTTATATAAAAACTGCTTTAAAATAATATATCAATGGTCATAAATGTAATCTCATGTTCACATTCAAAAGCAAAATTTTCACCATTCTAATGAATTGCACATTTTTTTAGTGATTTTTAGACTTGATCTTTTAGAGATATGAGGATTTCATAGTATATTATGTATCAGAATGTTGTAACAAAAGTAGTCATTTTATTTACTTACACTTAATTAAGCACATTACAAATTTAAGCAAATATACACAAAATATATTTTATTTATTTTTTAGTACATCTACTGAATGCTCATTGATAATTCCTGAGATGAACTTAAATCAATCTTTAGATGATTTTCATGTTGAAGTTGAAGCAAAAGTTATAAATGTAAGTATTTTTATAATAAATATTATGTGAGAAAATCATAAATCACCCGTGAAATATAAATTTTGCGTTTATACTTAGTCCAGAAATAAGCAAATTGATCTGAAATGTCTCATAAATCAAATTATCATATTATTTTTTAGTTCAAATCAATTCGTATCTTTACATTTTAATTTATATGTAAAATACATACAAAAACACATCCCAGAAGTCTATGGTCTATATAGAGAATTACTTTTAATCAAATTCTTCTACTACTTTAATTTTGAAATAAATTTATAAAGCAAAAAGTTACAGTTAAAACTAAAGTATAATATAATATTATCTAGCTTAAAAATTAAATAAAAATATCGAAGTTTCGATTGCGATGTGGCAGACATCATCGGGTAAATTCAAACTTCTGAGAATATGAACGGACTTCGCCATCGTATCTAAGCTTTTCTTATTTCCTCTAGACGTTTAGACGATTTTTCGACCTTTGATGTTGGGGTCATCATCATGGGCGAAGTCTCAATCTTATCTCTTTCATGCAGATTTTCTAGTTGCAACGTTTTTGATTCGATCTTGTGACTGAAGTCGGAGATTAGACTTTGTGTGATATGAAAGCCCTTTTTTTATAAATATATATATATTTCATCGCGATTTTCACTTACTTTCTTTCTATATTTCGGCTGCGGTGCTCCAGCCATGATCACGAATTATCCGTAACTCAGTTACGGATAATTCGTGATCATGGCTGAATCCTCGCATCCGAAATATAGAAATAAATTAGGCGAAAATCGCGATGAATCCCGAGATTTAAAAAATATGAATACTCGCGAACCTCTAAAAATCCATATATATATATATATATATATATGTTAAAATGGCATAATTTTAATAAATATATAATAAAATTACTTATCCAATGTTAAAGCTGAGTTGGCATTAATTACAAAAAGCGCCCTTTTTGTAATTAATGATTCATTATAAAATTAATCTAAATGGTGCATGATAACCATGTATATATAAAGATAACAATCTGCCAATTCTAAGGCAAATAAATTACACTATAGTAATTACTATAATAATACTGGTCGTTAATTTAATTGTATGATAAATTCTCTATTTTAAACTAGTGTGCTCATTGAAAAATCAACATAGATTACATAAAAGTATTATTTATTCCATTAAAATGTAAAAAGTAACAATGAATATTAGAATAGCTACTCAGTGTTCTATATGGATGAATATTTATATTAATTATTCGTTTGGGAAAATTTTAGAATGATGAAAAATACAATTGGAGTGTAAAGCAACAAGGATTACTTTTGGGTGCCTATTTTTGGGGAAACGTGGTCACTTCTTTGTTTGCTGGAACTATCGCCGAAGCGGTAGGACCTAAGATAACAGTGGGAGTGACTTCATTTTTATCTGGAGTTATCACCCTTTTGACGCCTCCGGCTGCAGTTTTGGGTTTTGAAGCAGTTTTAGCTACCAGAGTGCTGATCGGTGGACTAGGAGTGAGTGATTTGATTTATTTCTAATTTATAAATGACTGACGTTTATCATATTTTAGGGGTTTTTATATCCATCTCTACATTGCATCGTAGCCAGTTGGGCGCCGCCTGAAGAGAAAGGTAAATTCATCGGCGCTTTATTAGGGGGTACCTTTGGAACCGTTATAACTTGGTCGTTGTGTGGATTGATCATTGACGCTCTGGGTTGGAAGATGGCATTCTATATTCCTGGAATAATAACAGTACTGTGGAGCATTTTATGGCAATTGATCGTGAGCGATAGTCCATTGGATCATCCTAGAATTGATCCAACAGAAAGATCTTATATAATGGAACGGATAGGAGATAGAAATGCAAAGAAAAAGGTATATTGTAAAAAAATAATAAAATAATATTATATAATAAATTATGTATAATTTTCAGCCCTTCCCACCATTAAAGAAGATCTTCTTATCGATACCGTTTTGGGCGTTTACCGTATTACATTTTGGAAACATTTGGGGTCTATTCTTCCAATTGACGAGCGGACCAAAATACATAACTCAAGTGCTCGGTTTTAAAATTGTGAAAGGCGGATTCATAGCTAGTTTGCCATACTTGGTTCGAGTCTTTATGGGTTTCATTTTCGGATCGGTCGGCGATGTTATTCGAAAGAAGGAAAAGATCACGGTGACTTGTATAAGGAAGAGCTTCGTATTGTTCTGTAAGTGTAAATAAAGAAATCAATTATATAAGATAATATATAAATATAAAAATATATTTAATAGCTCACATAATTCCTGGATTGTTACTGATTGCTCTCGGATTTACGGGTTGCGATGCCGTTTTGAGCGTCGTTATTCTGACTGCATCTTTAGGAATGAACGGTGCCGCCACATTGACTAATCTTCAAAATCATCAAGATTTATCTCCAAATTTCGTCGGGACGTTGTATAGCATAGCCAATAGTATCGGAGGAACCGCAGGTTTCATTACGCCGATGATAACCGCGCATTATACCAAAGAAAAGGTAAATTATTAACATATATTTCTAGATTCTATCAAAAATTAATGCATATGTATTTTTAGAATGGAATCGAAGAGTGGAGATATATATTTTGCATTGGAGCCAGCGTTTACATATTAACGGGCATAATATTCATGATATTCGGCAGCGGTAATACACAAGAATGGAATGAGATAAAAGTAGATGAAGATAATTGCGAAAAGCCGAAAACTGAGACGCCTCAATCGAAAAATGGAGACGTTATACGAAACTAAAAAGTATTTTATACAAATTTAATATTGTGATATTATAAAAATAAGATTATAGGGATATAATAATTTTATTAATTATTATAAGTATGATTATGTGTATATACAAATATAATTATCATTATATTGCATTTAAATCTATATATGGTAAATAATTTTAAATAAAAAATTAACTATGAATATTTTTTTTATTATATCAAGTAGTATAACAACTTTTCAAGTTTGGATAAAAGTTAAAAAATAGTATAGTAAAAATAATTACATATATTTTTGGTACAATAAATGTATGATCAGTATAAGTGCATTACTCTTAAGCACGTCACCATTTTCTAATTATAAATCAATTCTAATTAACAAGATTATTGAATGTTATTTCAAATAATTACATTTTTTAATTATTAATTTACAATTTTTCATTACTTTGTATAATCCAAAGAGAGCAAGAAACACCATACAATTAAAATTAATTAAAACTACTCTAATACTACATTATAAAAATACTGACAATACAGTTCGATATTCAGTATTAGCGGTTCTGGTTTAAATGTGCACTTCTAAAGTACTACATTAAAACTAAATTAATTTATGCAATTGTTACAGTTGATAACATATCATTGAAGCAACGGTAAATACTTTTTTTTTGCATAAATTAGTTTTACTATCAAAAGATATATTTTACCATTATACATGGATTTCCATTGTAAAATAATTTTAAATTAATTTATATAAAATTCACATATAATGGCAATTAAATTTCAATATCAACCCTGGAGTACTGGAGTTACGTAAAATTAGGCCCAAAGTAAAAGAGCAATAGAAAGGTGAGTCGAAGAGCGATAAAAATTCAAAACATGCTCCATTGTCCAGTAAATTGGCAGCAGTGTTGCATATAATACCAATCAGGCATGCAACACGAAGGTTTAGTAGTACCTTCAAATAGTCGCCGCACTTGCAGCATGCACTAATTATCGACTAATGAAGGTACAGTATGGTGATGCATGTTTGTCATTTCAGCAAGTGTATGAGTGGGCTAGAAGTTATAGCCGCATACGGTTCAAGAAATAACATCATTTCTGGAGATAAGTCATGAATCAGCACATCGCATTGTTCATAGTCAGTTTTGAAGCCAGACACCGCTTAAAAGGGCGATAGGAGGAAAGAGCTTCAGGTAACACAAGAGGTATAAATGCACTATTACTGAGATTTGCTAAAGCTAAGCAAGTTAGATCAATACATATAATGAAAAATAAAGGATTAAAAGCTAAGCATGTTCAGTTTGTTCAGTGATCCAATTCCTCTGGGCGTAAATAGAAACTGCTATTTTTCTGTTTATAGCAAAGATATTAAGCGATATATATAAATATTACACTTAATTTTATGTGATATAGAAGCTATAAAATTAATAAGTAAATAAATTAAATTATTAATAATACATATTTAAAAATCAAAATAATTGACGATCCTCTGAGCGCCAACTCTTCCGACAAGCTTTCCAAATTGTATTAACATTTGTTCCAATTTTGGGAAGAACGCCGACATAAGTACGTTACTGGGAAACCGCCTTTTAAAATTCTTCAACAATACAACATTTTGAGTCCTCGATTCAAACATCATCGGAATATCATTTATCATATGATCAGCAAAATAATCTGCATCAACCGCATCAAGATCGTCGTTTAGTCTAGAATACTGACTTTGATCTAGTTTTTTAACACAACTATCGAGCGGAAACCATTCATACGTTTCCGGACACAATAAATACGAAGGAGCATAATTTCCTTTATATCTCATTTTCACACAAGAATGGATATAAAAGCCCATGTAATAGTATTTTATTTCGGGACAAATTTTCTGCAGGCTCCTCGTAAACCCGATTTCTCTGAAATAAGATAAAATATAAAGCTATACTTTAAAATTGAATTGCAAATGAATGCAGAATCAAACAAACCTCAATGCACCGTAAGTTCCGATTGTGAATTTACAATAAACTGGATTGTAAAAGAAATACACAGATGATACGCATTTAGGTAATATGTCTATCACTCCGACTGCAATCAACTCATCGTTTAACCAATACTGCTGGTGGAACGAACCGTATTCAACTCCATTTCGAGTCTCGTGCTGAAATTTTTCATATGAAATATATTATAGTTTCATTTCTAAATATTTTTAAACGCATTAAATTATCATGTTAATTCATTTGTGTGATTTTTTCCAATGCCTCCCACCTTTAGCGAAGATTCTACCAAAAACTCAATAAACTCATTTTTATCGTTTGGTTTATCGTCGTGGATAATATCCTGATATTTACTATACAGATTCATAGATTCTTCTAACGACTGCTTCATTTCATCGCTGCGTGTGCTTATTATCTTAATCTGTTAGTAATGATTGACAATTATTTTTTTTTAATAGAATTAAGTAGCATTTATAACCTTTTCATTTAACAGTGCAATGGAATCAATCACACAAAGTTTAACTTGAAACATATTTAATTATAAATATGAACCTGAAGTGGGGTTTGAACTAAGAAACGGAGAAATTGACTTCTACAACATTTTTCTTCCGTATCACCGTGCACGGCTATTTGATATTTGGCGTACAAATCGTGGGAAATTGATTCTAAGTTGTTATCCCATTCAGGGTTTGAACGAGACGATCTTACTAACTTTATCTAAAATCAATTGCACTGATAAAATGAAAGGAATCCATCTACATAATATATATACGGATAATATTTACCTCCAGCTTTTTAACAATATCGCTCGGTAAGTTGTTCAGAAAGTCGTCGACTTGATTTTCCTGTGATTTGATTTTATCACTCGAAGAAGCTTCAATACCTTTAGATTTTAATTTGGCTTCCCTTTTTTCGAGCCTTATTAATTTTGCCTTTTTGCAAGGTACTTTATTTGGATCTGGGCCTTTACCTAAACAAAATAAATTAATTTACATTTATTTATTAAAAAATAATTAGAACACAAACATTATTACAAACCTTTCGATGCTTTGGTCTCTCTTTCGATGCATTTTTTAGGCTCACTTACAGTTTCATTCTTTAAAACTTCAATAAGATTTAATTTAAAATAAACTAAATAAGTAGTAAGTTTTAATGAATAGTATAAAGTAAATATAAACCTTTTTTGGTAGAACATGGAGTACTTTTCTTGACTGTATCTTGTACTTTTGATGCACATGGCATCTCTGCTGAAATTAACAATAAATTTCAGACTCTAACTTTAAAATACATATCTCAACTATAAACTGTTTCATCTGTATTTATGTATATTCATAAGACAATAAAATGGCAATTCATTAAATTTTCATTAAAAAAAAAGTTTGCTATAATGAATTACACCACAAATTTGTTGAATCGTTCCCTAACCCTTTGCACTCGTAATCGACATATCGTTGTTTGTGATGACTTCAAATAAATCCTAACAACGGTCGTTGTTAACCCCATGAAGCGCAAGAAAGCAAATTAATTTAGTGTTAATATTAGTACTAGAGATAAAAACAGCAAATACAGGTATTACCGGTATTGACATTATTATTATTTTAATTAATTGGTAACAGAAGAAACGAAAAAATCTGAGTACCGTTTTCACGTTTCACGATGTTATTGATTAGCAAAATCACATAATAAAATTAAAAATGGTACAAAACTCTTGCATACATAAATCTTATTTTCTTAGTATTGTCGGAAAATCAATAATACCTATATTAAGTAATTCAAAAATATACTCCGGTATTTAACGCCTTAGATCCAATTAAAGATTGCATACAATTTTACATTAGAATTGAGTTATCTCGTCTTTGAAAAAAAAAAATTGGATATTTATATCATTAAGATAAGGAAAGAATGATATTTTTTTATACTGATTATTAAGAAATGTCGAAAATAAAAATATGCGATACCTTCATCTTCTCCGTCGGAATCAGCGTTTTCTATAGTTTCGTTACTAGACAAGTATTTGTTAAGCTTTTTGATCACTTTCTTCTGTGATTTCGTCGGTTTGAACTCGGTGATGTCGCACCTAATACATAAATAATCGTATAACTATTTGTATAATAATTAATTGCACAATTTGTCAACCTTATTGTGTAGGATGGACAGCACGTTTGGTCCATTGTCGGTTTGTAGCAATTCGTACCGCACCTACGCCATCCCCTGTCGACCAAAAGCTGGTAATCGTCGATAGTAAGACTCTTTGTAATCATACCTGAGAAAGGCGGAAACCATTCAATCAGAATATAATTCGATACGAAAAATGAGATAAAATAAGAATTACTGTGATTATGGGATTTCAATCCTTTGGATCCTTTGCAGTATCCGCAGTGGTATCCACCACCGGCTCCGAAGCAAGTCGCCACGGACACAGCCGGACCGCGCTCGACACTCGCAGCCATGTTTGACAATACGACTGTCACTTTCCGTCAAGTTACTTACCTGACTTCCGACGGACATGGCCATCGTTCCGTGCTAGGGCCAATTTAAATATTATAATATTACATTTTTGTTATGATCTTCTAAAATAATAAACTTGGTCCAGATTGAGCAATATTATTAAAAAAACTATATATTTTTCTCGAATCATAAAAGTTTAAGTAACTATAGCCAACGGAGCTATTATTATTTAGATTCAATGCAAGCCATATTTAAAGATAACAATTTCTGCTTTATCTTTAATTATACTGCTTTAATGTCTTGTCAATGATTTGTTTGTCCTCCATTCATCACGTTATTTTATATTGTCAAAAAAATCTTGGTTCTAGAATGCTACCTATTAAATAATTTAAAACGATCTTTCATTGAAACAATAACGACTTATTTTAGAGCAGATTAAATATATTATTTTTAATATAGTCATAGAAGCACTAACTAGTGCTACTAGATAGCTTAAGTGCCCTACTTCCACGTGCAACGCTGCTCGATTCGCGCTACAAAGTCCTAGCACCCTGGTTTACGGGCATCTCATCCCCACAATTAAAAACTTGAATTACCAAAAGATGAATAGGATTTTTATGAAAAGTTAAAGAAAAGTAGCTAGCTTATTATAATAAAAATAGTTTGATGAAGTGATTTTTAATAAGGTATAAATTATATTTGTCATTCATATACCGTTCATTATATATTTAAAACCGTAATGTTCATTGATTACAAAAGCTAATGTTTTTAACTGTTAAAATATATTATCATAAAAAATGATGACTCAAGTATCTATATATGCTTTTTGTTGATAAACGAGTCTGCTTTTCCAAGGCTAACTAAAATTATTGATTAAATTTTAAATTATTATAGTAAAAATTATTGAATTTATTTTTAATTCATACTTTTTTAATTATTTGCATATTGTTTTATACTTACCACATTAAAGTTCTACTTCTCTTTAAAAGTACAACTAATTATTAATCAATGTAAAGAAACAACATTTTTTTCAAAATAAAAAATATATTTTATTTAAAATATGCATGTATATTAATAATCTAATTATATTATGTACAATACTATTTTTTAATGACACTTTGAATATTAACAATGAATCAATTCAATAAAGATATTACATGCAATCATTTAATGTAACACGATTTCTAAAAATATATTTTTTTTAATAGATAACATTTTACATATAAATTATTATAGTATCTTTGAAAAATGATATGGCGATAATTATATTAAAAAATAATCACATAATACATCATTTATAATAATAAAAAAGTAAAGATAATGTCATGATTGTAAATATTTTTCTCAATACAAATTACAGCGTTTAATAGTTACAAATTAAAAATAATAATACATAATTACGCAACAATAATATACAATTAAACATAAGATTCAGATTCTGTGTCGGTACCAGAATCTTCGAGGGCTAGAATAAATTTTTCATTAGAATTTCCTATATGGTAACTTGTGATGGGTGCACGAACACCGGCGGTGGATTTGCTTTCGCTCGACGGATGAGTTTTAGTTTCTTGAATTTGTTCTTGATACACAGACGGTACAGACTTTGATCTCGTTTTGTTTTCGTCGCCGATTAAATGTACAGGAGGTAAGTTTTTTAAAGCAGTATTGTGATATACTTTTCTAGGTGGGACTGGAGGTGCCATGATTGCGTTTCTCTTGCTGGGTTGATTTTTTTCATTGGCAATATCGGAGTTATAAGATCCGATAGAAGTCGGTTTCGCCGTATATATATCGGATGAATATATTCCGTCTCGGCTGCCCATTCTTCCGTAAATGTTTTCGCAGAAAATATCAAGATCGTTCTTTTTTCTACTGACAGTGTATATTTCATCAGTATAATTGTTGTTGTAGTTATTCGTAAACGAGTTATTGCTGCTAGCTGGTGAATTTTGTTTTAGATAATTTGTCGATTGGTATAGCGTGTCACTGCTACTAGAGTCGCTGTGCAATACTATGTTGGCTAAAGATTTGGAATGAACTAATTTATTACTCTGATTGCTTTTCTCGTATTTGGAGCTATGTCCGGCTTTACGGGAGTTTACTTTAGGAATTATAGAATTTTTCTTAAACTCGGGCGTAGCAATTTGTTTTGGACTACTAATTTTAGAGTGTTGGAAACTTCTATGGGATAAATCAACATTTTCATTATTAACATTTGACAATATTTGACACTTTTTGGAACACGCATGAGCTGGATCTATGCTACGCATATTGCATTGACAAGTTGTTGAGTTATTGCAGTTTCTATGATTGAATTCATTAGAATTATTTGCAATGTAATGCATGTTTTCATCAGCGTCTTCGTCTTGATAAGAGTCTATGTCAACACCAGAAACATCTAAGCTCTTCGTTCTCGACGCTTGTCTTGTCCAATCTCTCCTTGTAAACGTAGCCGACGTAGGAGTATTTTCACATTCTTGTTTCACATGTATACTGTTAGAAGCAGGATGCGACGTCGGAGTCACTTCATAAACATTTTCATTATTATTAATCTTTTGAGACTTTACAAAAGTATCGTTTGCATAACCAACATTATTTTGTCGATGATTAGAGTTTGTATAGTTTAATACTCTTTGTTCCCATCCTCCGTACACTCTCGAGTAACTCTGTAGAGGAGGCTCCAATTTACAAGAGTCTAACATATTCGGATTCCTTTGAATTTTCGATTTTATCTGCTGAGGTCTGTTTTCATACGTTAAGTTTCCGTAGATGTTTTCTTGACTGCCTCGTAAAGCATATGGATTACGTTCGCCTTTTTCAGTACGTTTTTCTAATAAATCGTCGGAACTCTTCGCTCGACAAAATACTCTATTAGGCGGTGGCCGTTGTTCGATCGTATTCTCGATGTGTACACTGTACACTTTAGCATTTCTATTAGCCCGATTGATACCTAACCTCGGAGGCTTCTCTGGCTCGTATCCCGTAAGAAATTTAGACGGCGAAGACTGATTTAGCAAACCGTTAGGATGATTTTTCGGAGTCAGATGGTTGTTTTGAATATGATTCTGTGAAGTACCATAAATACCTTGCGAGTCATGAAAGTTTGTATTGTATCGATTTTGTGCTGCGATAGAATCATAGATCTTTTGTTGATTTTCAATAGTCTTTTGAACGTCAGGGTTCGTTCCATAAATCTTTTCATGTGCGTATTTCTGAGCATATAAATCAACATCAGCAGTTTTAACGAAAATATTCTTATTTTTGACTACATCATAGTTTCCAATTGACGGATTTGGTAAACCATTTTGTGTGTCAGTATTGTAGCACTTGGCGTATACTCTTTGCGCTTGATGTGTCTGTATGCCCGTTTGTGGAAGTATTTGATTTGTTTGTCCATTTCTTGGAGCTGGGCTGTTTCCGCCGTTGCTGTTCGAATCGTCTTCTGATAACGTAAGACCGGAGTCGCGACTGAGCGAAAGCTTTTCTTTACGAGTGCACGTTAGATCGAGTGAATCTAGCGAAAGTCCGACTGAATGTAGGCTATCACTTTCTTCGGCACCGGAGTCGAGGGATAAGCTCGCTGAAGGTTCAGGACTGCCTTTCCCGAATATGTTGTGAAGATGCGGTCCGAAGAGTACTTCAGCGTTTATAATTAAGAGTTCGATCAAAGCTGGAACTGCTTTTGGGGCAGTGTCACAAGGAATGGTCGGCCAGAGAAGACTGGGTCCAACGCAGACGGCTAAGTTCATCGGGCACATCAGATTGATCGAAGTTTTGCGAGCAATTGCTTGGAGTAAAGCCACAAAGTGTGATAATAAATTATAATGTGCCTTGGGTAGCTTCAGCAGCAACGATCTCATTGATGCAGTTTTCTCTGTCGTATTCAGAGCTGGAAAATAATAACATTACATTAGTTCCATCCATATTTGTTACATAATTTATTTTTAAATATTAAAATACATACTTAAGATAGATATCCAGTTTGCGTATAAGGAGTCACACATCAGCGGTTGAGGCAAACTTCTTAGAAAATCTTTCAACAATGATGCGACTAACAGAACGGGCGCACTATCAAGTTCAGCGCATCTTCCACCTGCAGCTCCAGCATTATCCACCTAAATAATACATAAAAATAATATAAATACACATTTTTATTATTCAATAATAAAAAATTGATTGTATTATAATACTAACCTTTTCACGCAGATGTTTGAGCGCTTTAGCATTGGCACTCTTACGGAATATTCCTTGTGTTTGAGGACCTCTGCGATGAAGTACCCTCAACATTGTCAAAACAGCTGCCGGTAGAGCTCCATTGGGACACAATCGGACAAGCGATATTCCAAAGAGACGGCCTGACGAACGTCTAAATAATTTAAGCGGCGTTCGACTATAAAATAAATATACAATTAATAATCAATTATTTTATATAAAGCAACTTCTCATCGTATTATAGCACTTACGTTTTAATCACACTCCTGTTAATTTTTCTCAAGTCGAATACCATTCCGCACGGATTGTTTTTTGAATTGACGTGCTCCAAATCAAATCCTTCTTCATTCGAAAGAGTTTGTCGTATTCTTGACATCTGTTAATTAATCAATGATTAGTATTTATTATCTAAGTAGGATTAGGATTTTTATGATTGTCGTTAAATTACTTGAATGGCATGAGGTCTTTCGCATCCAATAAGTGGCAGAGGAGCCGAGTCTCTTGAAGTTCTGGCCCAGAGACAGAAATCTCTAGCCGGTCCCCAAGTCGGATTACCTTCGGGACTAACGCCTCCTTGTACAAGTTGCAACGCTTGCCGTATAACCAAAGCTGTTGTCATTTCGGGAGTGATTGACAACGTTTTACTCTGAAATGAATAAGATATAATGAGCAACAAAAAAAAATTCAAGAAAAGTGGTCTCTAAATTAATAAAACGACAAACTTTATATCTTTTTAATAATCAATGTGTATATTTTTTTGTATCTTTGTGGCAAATATTTTTTTTAAAGTGTTATTATTTATGTAAAGGAAATGCATAGAAGCATTATTATTATAAGTGTTATTAATGTAACTTACAAATTCTATGGCGTTTGCGTTGTCCTTATACAATATTTGAACGTTCGTAGTCTTTGGCTCGAACGCAAGTTGATTGTTGAGAGCATTCTGAATCTTTCTGAACCATGAGTCTCTAGCTGCTTGTGTTGGATACGTCAAAACATACGTGGTCAGAGTAGTGCTGCCAGCCCATCCTAACAAGAAGGTTGTATCTGTGTTTCCTGAAGAAACCCACACCTCTGAAAGACGAACTGCTTCCTAAAAATAATATATTAAATATATATTATTGCAAATCAATCAATACATAATATGAGCTCCATTTAAGAATGTAGTATATACCTTCAATTTGAAGGAATTATTTCCTCTCGATTTAGCGACTAGGAGGAGGTCCGTGAAGAGGAATAAATGTCTATCTTGAGTGGGCGTCGAATTAGCCGAAGTCGGAGATGAATTCGAGTTCGGAGTGAGATGATTTGCCACTGGAGCCGGTGCCATTAAACAGGGTGCCTCCATGACAAACTGTCTGGGTCCATTGTTGCATCCTGGACTTCCTGGATTTGGATTTATACCCAAAGCGGCGTCCAAGCTCGGACGTTTGCGAATTAAATTCTTCGATTTCTGAAAAAATATATGAAAATGATATAAATACAAATGAATTCATTGATTGTTCATAGTTTTAATATGTACATGTGTGATGATTATTATAGCAATACTCGTCATGTTCCTCGTCGACGGACAAACCGTCACTGGTCGTCCATTACCATGGACAGTAATTTGTTAAAAACTAACGTGGGCGATTAAATAGGACTCGCAGTCTTCTTTAATTAACGAATAACGCCTCATCGAATCAGACGTAGAGAATTTTGTACGGTACAGGTGTGTCATAAAGCATGCATGATCTAAAAGTTCAGTGACTCAAATTGTTGGATATTTTTACGCCCACGTCCAACGACGGTCCAGTTCAGCGAGATCAAAAGCAAACTCTTACATCATTCGCTGCGTTTTGAAACGTTAAAAAGTAAACACTGCTGAGACTCTGAACAGTTCATTTTTGTGAAGATGTATTTTTGAGTTTTGTTTAAGTTGAATAAGTGGCAGTTAAACGGTTGTATATACATATAATAATATGGAATTATTTATTTATTGTAACTCTTTCGTTACAACATGACAGACGCTAGATCAATACGTTATAGCGGGGTAAACGCAGTTAACAATTACTAAGTAAGTAGTGAGACACCAGACTGAAATCAAAGTCTGTAAATCAGTGATATCTATTTTATTATTTAATTATGAAATTCTTATTATATTGATACACGTATATAAATAAGATGACCAGAATTTTAATATATCAAAGGGGAACACTAAAAGTTAAGGGTCATCAAGGAAATTTTCGTTCGAGAAGGAAAAAGAAGGAAAAGTTGTTATGGGACCTAAAAAAAGCTCATTATGAAAATTTTTGTTCAAGGAAATCAAATTGCTATAGGAGCTAAAAAGTCACATCAGAAATAAAGAGAAACGACGTACACAAAAGTTTTGCCGGTCTTATTTTTTTAGGGTCCTAGAGCGCATCTGAGAACATTTGTTGCTGATGACATTCAATATAATTTACATTTATAAAATGTCCGACTAGGGAGGAAATACATTTTTCATTTCTAAAAAAGTAGAGTAGGTATACAAAATTGTGTTTGTTGAAGTAGGAGTGTTCAACATTTTGTGTTCCATAAGAAAATTTATTTCATAAACAAATTTTAACAAACAAATGTTGAAAAACATAATTTCTTTGGTTAAAGAATATATGAATATGGACAGAAATATGTATAAATTTTATAATAATAAAAAAGTCGAAATTCAAATAAAGCTATAATATTTTATGATAAAAATCTGAAGATGCCTAGCGGTGGGCGTACACGAGGGTCTTTAAACTTTCCTGCAATAAAATTCGATGCACGAATCATTTTTATTTCGAAACGAATCCGCAATTAAATCGATGGCGCTCGATTCGCCACGGAGCCGAATTAAAATTTACTGTCAATTTTTTTATCCGAACATACGAATTATTTACAGGAATATTTAACGGCCATAATTATCGTGTGAAATCGTCAAAAATAAAAAGGGGGGTGTAGGTGCGCTCGTTAGTGTGGCCAACGTGTAATTTGACCAAAGCAGTGCTTCTTGCGAGCATCACCCCTGGCAGCTTTAATTAATCGCCGCGGGCAATTAAGCAATTTATTATTAGGTACTACATACGGCTCGATTGAGATATCACAATGCGCTATTGTAGGATGCCTGGAGATCAAATAGATACAGGGGAGGAACTAGTATCGTCGAGATTTTTTTATATATACTTTATAACGTCGTAAATTTGGCCAACGTTGTATATTTTTCGCCCATTATCTTATTATTCACAAGGATGAGAACGTTATGTAAATGTTTTACTAACGCCCATTTATGTAGATCGCGGTTATGCGAGTACATTATATTAATGTTTAATGCAAATCATGAGATACACATAACCCAAGAGCTATGCACGCAGATGAATACATAATAATTATAATCTAACGTTTCCCCTTCTCTTGTTCAACACAATAAAAACAACTATAAAAACCTAAAATATTAACTTAAATCCATTGCCACAGTAAGTATGCATCGACTTTTCTAATCTCTGTGCATTATGCTGTTTTTATTTATTTATATATTTATTATAAAACTTCCAATGCAACATGACAGGCGATACCCTAATGTAGGTACTACGGGATAAACACAATCAACAACTACTTAGTAGTGAGACTATTTAATCATACAGATGGTCTAATTCGAGTTTCCTAAATTGACAGCACTCTAAATCAGACAGCTGTCAATAATCACGCATCTTCAAAGTGTCAAATGTTGATTTGCAACAACAAATTTGCTTAATAATTGTTGAATTGTTCTACAGAAATAACAATTCTGTAGGTACTGTGTATCGAAATATCTGAAAGATTATGGTAAATTTTATCATACTACTGAGCGAACAGTTCGCAATATAGTGAAACAATTTCAAGGGATTGGAAGCGTTGGAGATATGGTAAGGCTTGTGCATCACCAAAGCGCCTGTTCAGCCATGAATATTGCTGCTGGAAGTAAAAGTGTGGCCGAAGACCCGGCAATGTGGATTCGTCAGTGGTCGTAGCTTTTGGGCTTTTCTTATGGCTCTCTTTGACGCATTTTGCACCTGGACTTGCACCCATATAAAATTCAGATACCGTTATAACTGAACCTCAGAGACCATGAACAGTAAAAGCAGTAGGACGTTGATGCTGATTTTTCAAAGAAAATATTCTTTGTGATAAGGCACATTTTCACCTCTCTGAGTATGCTAATAAGCAAAATTACCGCATATGGATTGAGAAATATCTTCATCTGATTGCATTGTGGTCAGGCGGCGTCATTAAGTCTTACTTTTTTGAAAACAATGAAGGTCGGAGTGTAAGTCAATGTTGAGCGCTATAGGCGCATGATAATCAATTATTTTTGGCAGGAAATCTAAGATAGTGACGTGGAAGACATGTGGTTCCAACAAGACAGCATAACTTGCCATATATCGGGTGCAACGTTGGTTGCACCCGATTTTATTTCAGGGTTTGGTGACTTCAACTGGCCGAAAATGAATGAATCTTATTTATTATATTAAAACTTACAAGAGTTCCAGCTGTCGCTGCCACAACATCGTGTTCATGAAGTGCCAAGAAGTCGTTCGGAAAGAGATCCTGTACTCTTTCCAGATCAGAGAGCCTTTGGCCTCTGCGACGGGCTCCAGCATCTCCGCTCCCGGCCAAACGCTCATACTGAGCCAGGCGCTCGATCTGCAACAAAATCATCAGTAATTTTAAAAACAATCACACAAATAGTTTACCTCGTTAACCCACAGAGAGGGCAAACGTTTCTGCGGAACGTTCCGTAATGAGGGTTGTGTAGGTTAAACCGTAACAGTCTAGCGGTTAGATCATTAACTGTGCGCGCGTATCTTATTATTATATACACCTGGACGTGTTTCGCAAAAGCGTTTAAAACTGACCCGAGATAGTTATCTGATAACTGGGCGTATAGGAGAAAGGCTTTTACTCGCGTGCTCCCTCTCACCTGAGAGACGAATTTTGACTCGGGCTATTATTAAAACGAGTCGATCGGATAGTTGTATCTACATATGCAAAGGTCTTAGACGAATGCCGGCATTAAAGTAAAAGCGATCGTTAATTTTTTCACGATGCTTTTGAGGAATGATTTAGATAGACAAAATCGGTAATGAAACGCAGCTCACGTGTAATTAACGAGAGAGGACTTTCTCACACACGTACGTAAATAAAATTAACAATAGATTTATTTGAGAATTTGTGTGTATAATTTTTCTATATTTATTCCCCATGGATAATATAATATATTTAAAATAAATAATTTGCTTTCCATTTTTGATCATTATTAAAGAAATGATTTTAGATGCAACATACGTGTGATCAAAACACGATTCTTAAAACTATATGAACAACCTGTATATGATATGCTATGATGCTCGATTACGATTGTTTTAGCACGATTTTTTTTAATGAAAGCTTCGGTTATATCACGACGCGGGCTCGTTGAAAACATAAAGTGTAAGAGAATCGAATTACGCAACGGTTCCCTAGCATAGGTGGCGAAAAAGAGATTAGGTGAAAGCAGTTCCGCTCGATTACGTCTGGTGGAAAAGGCCTTGTGGAATCACTTCTGAGGTCGCAAGAAGGCTTAAAACGTCTGTCACTCACGTCGGTTGCATAACGTTGTTAGATCTTGATGGTCACTTCCCTTCGAGCTTTTTACGCCGATCATCCCAGTTACAATTAATTTAATTAGTACCGTTGGACAGTTAATGCAACGATGCAATACAACGCCTTAGATAATAAAGAACTGCAGTACTGGAATCAATTACTAAAATTTTGTTCTCACGCCTTTCGATTAAACTGCTCCTCTGCAATTAGTCAGTCGAAAACACAAGCTTATACGATTCGTACGAGATGTTTATCTCTTTTCCGTTAGTCCCACAAAACGTCACTCAAATGCATATTTAACGTCTGTCAAGCATGATTTTATTTCAGTCTTAAAAATACGCATGAGCCAAAAGTTACAACATGATAGATAGGCGTGTGTCTGGAAACTATTTATGTTCACGCATATCTGGACATCTCTTATTTATTTTGAAATATACACTAAATATTTGTTATTCTTTTCGTTCCCGTTACATAAATGATACGATCGTTTTTCGTTTCTAACAACAATGGCAATTGACATTAGAGTTAAATTGAATTCTTATTATTCACGTCTAAGGTAGCGTGGTTAAATATTGTTGTTATTAAAATTCCTTTAACGTTTTACCAAAGGATAAAGCTTAACGTGTCATTGTGCCATAGCAACTGATCGAGTGTGAAATTGCTTAAAAAACATATAAAAAACAAATACCTTTGCAACATTGTAAACATATTTAAAATTCAAGCCAAGGCAGCGGCGAAGAATTTTCATCACTTTTTTCATGTTCTATTCACTTTCACTATCACATGTTTAAGAGTCCTCTGAAAGGACCAACGTTCGCCAATAATGTCAGCAGACAACTGATATGAATTCGAACGACAAACTAAGGGCTTGGAATACAATGATGGTTTGTTTTGATTGCCTAATAATAGACGCGCAGGGACGGAGTCAAACTTCGATTAAGCAACAAAGATAACAAATTCATTACTTGTAGTATAGGAAAGATGAATCTATTGATTTAAAATTTAGTATTCAAGAATTAAGTTTATATATATATATATTTAAAAATTGATACAGAAAATATTATAGCATTGTTTTTTTATATTAATATATCAATATCAAATAACTTTACTTCACTGATTTAACTATATACTATTTAAAAGCCAACGTTGTGCTTAAATTTACAATCAACATATACAAACAGTGAAACAAAATATAATAGTTACAACATAACTTTGTTCTAAATATATATTTTATACAACTAGGGTTTTCAATCGATTATTCGAATTATTCACTCAATTTTCAACTATATGAATATTCGATTAATTGATCGAATATTCGTAAAATATTTGTTTATACTATCTTGAATGAAATTTGTTTTTTCTCTCAATATATCCAAGTGACTAGTGTCGCTCCAAAATCCATGCTCTTTTATGCGTCTTATTTTTTGAAATGCGAGACAATAAGACGAATGTTTACACGCCTTCAAAATCATTTGTGAATAGAGTTTATTGGCGGTGTCTACTATGATCGAAATTCGCAGAATTCATTGGTTGCACGAAACAAAATTTTGGAAATGCTCACCTTTTATTATTGTTTAACGTTTATCTCAAAAACAGGTGAGCATCGCAAAAAAATATTTCAATTAATTCAATAATTAACAATAAAACAAATGCCGATACGAATCCGATCTTTATGTACATATATCAACTATTAGTACATGCTGAATTAATTCAATCGCTGCTGTTCTTAATTCTAGTAATTTGAAAAAGCTGTGCTATGCATATTTTATATAATTCAAAAAGTTTAACAATTATGAAAATAATAAATGAATAATTAAAATAAGTAATAATAATCAATAATTATTTTTGAATTAAATAATATTTTACAGGCAATAATTGGTTAAAAAAAATGAATATCGGTATAAACCGAAATAAAAATTCAGTGAGATTAGGTAAATATAGGAAATCTTAATATGTGATGATTGATCGAAATTATAATTTTCTAATAATCACTAATTCCAATCTTTCAGACACGTTAGAAATTGAAAAAAAATGGTGCAATCGACTTATATACGAACAAATTTATTTGACTGATTTAACTAAAGAGATAAAAATCATCGCCGTATTTAAGTAAAATATTATTGAGCTACACTGCAATACGAGTGATTTAAAAATACGATAATTTGTCTTTTGAAGGATCTATATATTTATATACTCTCTATTTTTTTTATAAAATATATTTTAAAGCGATCAAAAACTACACCCATGATCAAACCAAGCATTGTCCCCCGCCTTAAGCATGTCTAGTTTAATTCCGAAGAAGCAGAATGGTTAATCACCGTTCCACCGTTAGTTCTGGATCATTAAATACAGATCGGAAGAAGCGTCAAGCAAACTTACGTTAAACCATTTTGTATGGCCTAGTTTTAGAGTAAATTTAAATTAAAAGAAAGTTAATTATATTATAAAAATAATTCGTACAAATATGATTATGGCAAAAATAGAACGATTTGATTTTTCCCTTTAACATCCCGATCCAATCAGTAGAATGTTGTTTGTTTGTTTACTCTATTAATGTTTACCTTCTAAAAGGCGTATCGCATAACAAAACGAGTTGTTAGCGGTCGTTTTGTGAAAGTTTCACCACGGTAGTAATCGGACGATGGACTGTGTGTGTGTTTCTATCCACAATCTATCCACGTATATAATGGATATGTCCATAAAATGTACACTCCTCTATGTGTGCTCGCCTTCACAATTACAATAATTGATAACGTGTGTACATATCGAGATATCTAACGAGGGGTTAAGCCGAGATCTCGGGTCGATTGAGTCACGTATTGTCGATTAGGATAATTAAAGTCATCCACCGTGTAATGGATGGAGCCGTAATTAATATAATAATCGTGTGTGATGTTTATATTTCACCACGGCTCTTCCCACGATCGTAAATGTTTCAATGCGTACTATAAAAATACATAAAATCAAAATCTATTCATTGAGAATAATTCCAGAATATCCTGGCAATCATATTTTATCGTCAAGGTATATTATTCAAACCTCTATCATAATGTGTATATTAAACGTCGCTTATGTGCTAAAAATAATAATGATTGTTTTAGGTGAGTTGGATTTTATGAGAACTTTCCATGTCGTTATCTATCTTAATAAGAATCGTTTTCAAGTTTTGATCATTATATGTGTACTTACAAAATATTTTATAGATGGAATTATTAATACATAAATAAAAAATATGCTTAATTATTTATGAATTTAGTGAGATACTTTAGTTATATATTTAAAAATGCTCTTTCAAAATAAAATATGATTTTGATTCAATAATGTACAATAAAATTATGCTATACAGAAAAAAATTAAAATGTAAGATTAATCGTTTCTACTTTAAAAAAGCATGCATATGATCTAGAAATTAAAACTTTCTGTCACAATTTAGAAAAATGAATTTTAACAAAGTGCTATAAAAAATGATACACACTAGCAGTCGGTCCCTCACTAGTGTGAGGTACCGCAGCTAGCGATTGTATGTAGATACCGGACGCTCTACTTTTTTGGTTTTAAAATTTATTTTTAATTCGTTCTGTTTTTTTTTTTAATTACCCATAGTATATTGTGACATTTATTTATTTAATTAAGCGTTATAGATTTTATAAAAATTAATATAGTATTTCTTTTTAAGTTCATTACTTTTAAACTTGCAATTTTATTTATTTCCTGAATTTAGATTACGTATTAGAATATAAAAAAATATTTTTTTTATTACACTATAAAACAAGCAGTGAAATCTGTATATGGCGATACTTATTCAAGTAATTTAGTTTCCTGATTGTCAGTATAAAATTGTTTAATGTGCTAGATTTCATAAGTTACTGGACTTTTTATAGTGACTTTATACCATATATAAAAAAACTTAGCTGTTCAATATGCCATATATTTAATGTGTAATATTCAATGGATAGAGGTCCAGAAAAACACATATAAAAATAATTAATAGCAGAGCTTTTAAGTTTAGTTATGGCATCCGATAAAAACCGTAAAATTATTAGATCCCATGCCGTTTTCCCGAATCACAAAATTGAAAAGATGATTGCTTTACTAAGCATCCCGCTGCGAAAGGGCGCGAAGAACACAGGTAAATCAACAACCACTCAGGTAGTATAATAAAAAACTTAATTTAAACCCCGGACGAACAATCTTCGTGCGCATAATCAAAATTAAACATTCTGATCGTGTCAAATCCTCGTTTCAGTAAAAAGCACTGGCGGTTAGATATGCGAAGTGCAAATTTAACGAGCGGTTCGCAAGTCACATACAAATGACCATCGGAGCAGATATGGAATAATAAAATATTCGAAAGCCATCAACATCAACGGTTTGATCCCCGTGATCCATGTTCGGTAGTCTGGTATTTTTGCAGCATCACGACAGATGATTCGGGAACCCTCGTCATCTCGGAAGACGGGTGCAAAATGTGTATGACGAGCGAAAAATTAATATTCTCAGTATCGTTAAAATACATTCCATCAAATCAAGAGCAATTCCGCGATATTAACGAACCAAAACATCGCAATTTTCGCGAAATCTGACCTGAATATTTTCGGCGAGCTTTTTCGATTGTCAACTAGAGACGAGAAACTCGATACGCATCGCTTGCATAGAAAGCGAACAAAAGATCGATTTTTAGAATCGCACATTCGACACAATGGCGAAATTAGCACAGCTTCTCTTTGATTTTAACATTTTTCACTAGCGAACCTAATTTTAGACGGCGATTGATCGACGTTGCAATATATGCGTGGAAAATAATCAGATAGGCTACTTTTAAATGCGCCACCTGCTGCCTAATATGCAGATTTTATCATTGAAAGACGAGAGAATTATGTACAATAAAAAAATGCTCATTATTTTCCATTACTATCTATTTTAATATAAGAATTAATAAAATTTAGTGACTATTCTATTATACATATTAATATTCATGTGAAATTATTTTTTTCCAGATTCTTCTAATTTTTATAAAACACAGAGATATATTTATCATAGTATACTATGCTGCACAAATTTATGAATAATAATAAAAAATCTCCACAAGATATTGATCTAATTAATGTTCAAACAAATTGTTTCAATTCATTAACTATTTGACAAGTAACACCATATTGAAAAATATACATACATGTACCGTGTACAATTTAACGTCCCTCTCAGAAATACTCAATTAAAAATTTTATTAAGAAGAAATCTAAAACAATAATAATCCGACATAAACCTAGTTTATAAATATTTATAAATTTTCACGCTAACCTGTATTTTTATAATTTATAACAAAATTAACAACTTTAGATGGATATGTTATATTTTGTATTTTTATTTGCAATACACATTTTTCTCAATTTTTTAATAGGAAACTGTATATTATATAATAAAAAATATAATTAAGCTATTTTGTAATGGTCTCTGTTCAATATTTTTAACAATTTTATAATGAGTTAAATTTATTTACGTTAAAATAAAATTCATTCGTAAAACAAACCCATATTTTTTATAATAAATATCGAAGCACATTTATGTCTTAACACATTCTTTGATCTCCAGTCATTGCTTATTAGAAAAGCTAATTATAATTCATATTTCCCTTTCTTTTGAACCAATAAATAACCTCCTCAGTTTAATTACAACCTATCAATTGGTTAATAGCTGTTTTTTACGCAGATTCAAGCCAATAACAACACCCGGGCAAATCTAAGCGTTTAGATGAAGGAAAAGCTGCGGAAGCGAAAGTCATCTTGGGTCAAACGCCCACAGACCCACATATCAACGGAAAAGTGTCTAAAACACATGTGGTGATACAAAAAAGAAAAGTAAAATTTTGGTTACATTATTATTGGCCGGGCGAAAAGTGTAAACGGGTTTATTCTCACGCGCCAACCATAAATCTACCGATAAATTAGATAATAAAAGGCGTTGTAAATATCGCTAAAACGCTTTATAAATCATAAAAAAATTATTGAAGGTACACATAATAAATACTGTGCGTTTAATGTGACGGTTATAATGCGAGGCGAGGTTAAATTAAATGTTACGCATTGATGACCGTTACGCACTGAAGAGCTTTTATAATAGTTTATATACATATATGCACAATAAAATTTGATTTTTTTGCCAAAAGTGATCCATTAATCGGTTAACAATTTATAAAATATGCTACTTAGTAGTATATTAAAGATGAAATGGTGCAACTTTACAAAAAAATATTAAACATTTTTTTAAAAGATAAGTTAAGAAAAATTAAAATAAAGACAAATATGTAGACATATTTTATACATAATATGATTTAAATAAAGCATACTATAGCAAAAATGACATATACAAGTAATTTATACGTAATTAATTGTTATACAAAATATAATAATTGTTGATACAAAATTAAATTTTTAAGAACATTGTAATTACATATAAAAAAAATTAGTAGAAAAATAGATTTATTATCTAGATTAAGAAATATATTAAGTATAAATACAAAAAAATAATTTACAATAGTATAATATTGCCCCATTTTAATTATTGTGCAACACTATTAAATATGTTAAATAAATTAGATAAACAAATGTTGCAAAAATTACAAAATAGGACAATGAGAGTAATCTTAAATAAAAATAGATTAACTAATTGTAAAAGTATGATTGATAGATTAGAATGGTTGAATGTTCAAGAAATATTGAGTATGAATGTTTTAGTATTTATATATGTTAGAAAATAATATGTTACCAGAATATTTTAATAAATATTTAATAAGAAATAAAGATGTACATAAATATAATACTAGAAATAGAGAAAATTTTAAGATAATTAAGTAAAAGAAAACGAGTACGGCTAGGAGAATTATGTACGGAGGTTTTGATTTATATAATAGTCTTCCAAGAGAAATCCGAAACAACAAAAATATAACGGGTTTCATAAATGGAATAAAAAAACACATTCGTACATATAGAAATAAATTATAATATTAAGACTTTATTATTGTATATTTTTATTTTTTCTTTCTGTTATGTATTTTTTATATATTTTTATATATGTTTACTAAATTTGTTAGATGTAAAGATTAGCTATTAAGCTAAATGAATTAATAAAATAATAATAATAATAATAAATAATAATATAAAAAATACTAGCTGCGGTACCTCACGACAGTGAGGGACCGACAGCTAGTTTATATATTATATAAATAAGATTATCTTCTATTTGCGACAAAAACAGCAAAAATTTTGAAACTACACGTGATCAAAATATATTTTATTTATTTCATGTAATAAGTAATTTCGAATTCATTCACTTTTTTGTAGCTTTAATTGTTATATATTAATTAAAATACAACTGCGAGTGATTTTATTGCAGAAAAAAATAAAATATGCGTTCATGGATCATTCGATGCACGTATATAAATTTTTCATAAAACAATTTAATTAATATATATGTAAATTAAATTATCATACGTTTCGAAATTGTAAAAGTAAACATTTTTTTCATTTCTCACTACCAGTCACTGTTAATTAATTCCCATGCGAAAATTGTATTTTAATTTTAAATGAATACAAAGTTGCGTATTAAAAATAATTACATCATACAATTTTAAAGAATTGATACTTCGTTTACTATAAACTCAAAATATTATAAAACAGCATCCTACGAAGAAGCATATTTTTTTAAAAGGCATCGATTGCAACACTCAATCCAATTAAAATCACATAAAATATTACGGCTTCGGGTTAGGCATTAAAATAGACCAGTCGTATAAATCGTAGCGTTTTTAATTTAACGTTACAAAATACGCCCGCGATATGTAATATATTTAACTTCGACATTATATATTATCACGTATATTATATGAAAATATTTATTTTTAATTAAAAATAATGCTTATAAACAACGACTGTTCGATACGCGGAAGTTTTTATAAAAGTCACGTGCGACCAGTTCGATTTATAGCGTAGAGTATAACGTAAGTCGAGACAGTGCAGTGGTTGCGTTTTCGGACCCTCGGGGCCACCGCCACCTGTTACGCACCTGTCGGAGGCCTTCGTCCTTTTGTGCCCTTCGTTCACTTTCATTTGCATAAATGAGTTATGACAAGAGGGGGGGCTTTTGCTTTATGAATATGAAAACATTCTTTTTGAGACTCGAGACTCTGAGGAGAAGCTGCGGCGTGAATTCGAACGAAAAAAAATCGATTACGTAATTGGACGTCCGATGTGGAAAATTTATCGAAGAGGCTTTTTGGCGTTGCTGATGGACGACCTACGGTCGCGCCTTCAATTAAGCTCGTGAGTCGGTTTCCGATTGTTTTATGCGACTGAAGGCGGCTTTTTTATTTGAGCTTTCGCGTGCGAGACTGTAAATAAAGATCGAATAGTTCGTACTTTCATTTTTATGGTATCCATAATTATTTTTTTAAATAATATTTATGAAGATATTTGTGTGATCTTAAATATTTAATCAGACTAAAATAAAATAAAAAATTAAAATATTTATACTGCGAAAAGTATTTTATTAGATTCTAACTATACAATTAAATTATTTTGCTTTTTAATTTATATTCTTAGATTTATTTTAGACGCACTTTATGCATAAAAAACAACCCTATCGAGCAACTTTCACCCTTGACTTGACAATAATGCGAAACAATGCGTATTATTGAAAGAGAGAGCCTCGAGCGGTAAGAACGCAAACCCGCGCAGGTGCAACGCACTCGCGTCGAATAAGAATTGAAGAAATCAATGAGAATATATTAATATGTTACATAAGTCAGAGCTTTTCGTACGCATAAAGATGTCAGCTTTTGAACAAATACAAATTTGGCTGTGAACACAAGCTTTTATTTATATAGCAATGAAGATAAAGGAACAATTAATGTTAGCACAGAGATATGAGCGCATAAATTCATTCATCAATGCCATTCCAGAGATAACCACGCACATATTTGCAGTTCAATGAATGACTACAATTGAAAGGACACAGATAA
Organism: Plectrocnemia conspersa; assembly: GCF_051122295.1. Classification (NCBI taxonomy): domain Eukaryota; kingdom Metazoa; phylum Arthropoda; class Insecta; order Trichoptera; family Polycentropodidae; genus Plectrocnemia; species Plectrocnemia conspersa. The sequence continues at coordinate 7,638,637 of NW_028277177.1, read as the reverse complement.
GCATCTCTACGCATACATACATACATACATGTTCATTGAGAGATAATATAATAGTCGCAGGAAAAAATGCGCATTGTTCCATCAGTCATTCATAGATTAGAAAGTTGCGTTTTTATAATGTTTTACCCACTAGTAAGAAAAATGAAGTTATAAAAATCTTTGGCGACTTTTAGCGAATGTTAAACGTGTATTGTATATGTAGAAAGTGTACCAGAGCGTGCTGTACGTATTAAGATTAAAAGTTAACGTCGGAAAAGAAGTAAATGTTAATAGTCTGCGGTGATCTTTCATCAAAATGTCAAACCGGCGCGGCACGCATGCTATCTCACATGCATGTAATTTTGCTATTATTCGAGAGAGTGAGAGAAATCATGACTTGGCGAAATGGGTCGCGAAGATAATACATATAACCCTTTGTCGGCGATGTATAATTTTTATTTTTGAAAAAGTCTTATGCAACCAAATAGTGTAAAAATGAAATTGAAACTTGTTAAAAAATAGGCGTTGCCCAATAGCCGGCGGACCAAGTGAAAACGTACACAAGAGTGTATAAAAAAAACTGGCTTCTTGCGAATGTTTGAGCACATGCTCGTATCGGACATGCATGCCTAATGGACCGGCACAAAGAGTCTTCGTACACGTACGAATGCTTCCAAGAACTCATTTGGTAGCAGGGAGGAAAAAATCTCAATCGGAAAGTCAATCAAAAGTGTCGAAGGAGACGTCGGAAGGAGTAGGAGTATTTTCTTTATTTTTTTGTACGAATAAAATACGGTTTTTATATTATATTTAATATAGTTTTTTTTTAAGTTCAAACTGGTGTTCTAACGTTTGAAGACACTTGTGTCAAGAGATCCGGTACGGCATAATACGATAATGGTAATGTTAAATTGTTTGCCTACAAATATTATGTAACCAAAAACGCGTGAGAAACGCTAAATACACACACATGGCAAAAAAAAACATTTGGCGATTAATTCAGTTTTTTATGTAATATTTGAAGGTCTTTACCCATTTTTAACACATTTTATAAACTAGTACAGTACCTGAAAAATCATGGAATACATCTATTTACCTACACGATAGACGAGTGGTATAAGTCGCTGACTATTGACCTGTAAGAGCTGGGTTCAAATCCTATATGGTCCTTAGTTTTTTTCAATTTATATCGTGTCTGTTAGATCGGAATTTGTGATTAATATATAATTTAAATTCCAATCGATCATCACTGATTTCCTTATGTCACGGATGAATATCGCGATGAGCTAGGTCATACATATGCGGTATTAAAAATCTCCAATAATGAGCTGTTTCAGCTCATATGTATTAAACATATTCCAGTCTTTCCACCGTAAATCAATAATATATAATATAAAAATCATGACTGAAAAAGTTACACTTATTACATATTACAATATAATAAGTCTATTGTAACATACAATGACCGCCTCATATTTGCGCAACACACAATTGCCGCATAGAAAATTGCGATTCCATTCATTCGCCTCATGAATGGACAGTTTCAGCCACGGGTAGTGTAGGGCGACCTTCTTTGCCGTAGCAAATGATACAGTGCAGCTTGGAGGGGGGTTTAATAAGGTGACCGTTAAATTACCGGTACGTCGTGAAGGAATCGACCGCGGGGTAACAATTTACCGAGAACGGTTATCCGATGACGTTTGGAATGCGCCGATTTTTTCCTCCAATGCGCCCTCTCGTTGTCGAGGGTCAGTCATGTCTCTTTATTGTCAGACGTGTCTTAATTCGACCGCGGGCGTTAAATATTTGCTTTCGTAATGCATAATGTGTTTATTAACGTTTTCGGCGATCTAAGAAGATAAGCACTATGGAGTCGGATTCGGACAATCGAAAGTCTAAATAACACGCGTTAGTTGACCTTTTCGCTAATGATAGGTGTTTTCTAAAGCTGTAGGTGGTCTAGCTAATATGCGTTGTGAAATAATAAGTGTATTTGCATCACATATGCTATACATAATAAATATTAAATATTCTAAAACAACGTTGTGTATTATTAAAATATGAAAATTGGTTAAAAATAATATTTTTGCTTATATATTCACTTTCGGCTATCGTATGTTATCGCGTGGGAGTTTTGCGTAGTAAATGTGTATATTATGCTATATCTCATGATTACCACTCTAAGAATGGAATTATAATACTGTATAATACGTAATTTTAGGTTTTAGTTGTAAAATAATTCATTTTATGTTAATTTTAATATACTTGATAATTTATTGTTAAGAGATTTGTATTGTGTGTAAACAATAAATTATATATACAATATATAATTAATTCATGAAAGAATATTTATTACCTAATCCTTGATAATTTTTTGTATTATAAACATCAATTTAAGCCTAAATTATTAAATGGAATTCGAAACACTATAAAATCACAATATAAATAATATGGTTATAATTCTGAATTACTAACACAGCGATTAATATTAGAGTGTATCTAAAAGTAGTTTAAAATCTATTAAAAAATAATTTAATTTCACTAGTAAAACTTTGAAAGAAATAAAATTTTATTGTAATAATTTAATATATTATATTATTTTAATATTAACACAGGCAGATAAAAGCAGCGTTATTTTTATGACTACAGTTAACTACAATATGTTATACTTAAACATAGCTCAAAATTCAACGAAATAATTCGTTTTTATTAAGAAATTAATGAAAAAAGAATACTAACGTATTTTTCATTTTGTTTAAAACGATTTCAAGTTTTTTTATCTTAATTTAATTATTAAATTAGGCAGCTAAAAGTAACTTTTAAGCTATTTTGTAATAATAGCTAAGAATTTTTCATAAAAAATAAAATCTGTGTATCTCTCGTTTTGTCTATTTTTAGAGAAATTTAAATTTTTCAAATATAAACAAAAAGAGACGATTTTATAAGATAGGCTAAGAAATAGAAAGTTAAAAGTAGCCCATATGTTTTTATGAACGCATTTAATTAGAAAAAAATAATATATTTATTTTCTAATTAAATCAATACAGTTGCCTTAGCGTTTTTAAGACTGCATTTTCTGAATATATTGAACAAATTAATATATTTTATTATTAAATTTTTCGCTGTAACCTGACAGGCGTAAGCCCAATGCGTTACAATGGGCAAATCTGTACAAACTGAGTGAGTCAATTAGATGTAAAGAATACCTACAAATAAGTATTAACCACCAGACTGAAAGTCTGGGAATCGGTGACATCTACGGTGACGTCACGATGTTTTCGACCATCGTGACGCATTGGGGTAACATGTTAGGTCACGATGGTCTTAATTTAATCTAACTACAATTTATAATCAATAGATGTCACTGCAGCTCGGGTCGTTTATTTATAATAATAGCGCATTTTTTATAAATAAAAATCCGAATTCCGCTGCCGGGGCTCGAGCCCGTAACCTCAGAGTTACTAGTCTGAGACGTTACAGACTACGCTATTCCGTCCTTATTATATATATATTATAGGAAAAAACAATTTTTAAAAACGTTTCGGAAAATTCATAATGAGAATTTAATTGTGACGAGAAAAAATATATGAAATATACTGTCATAATATTTTAAATTAATGAATATAAAAATATTTTTACTAATTAAATGATCAAAACATCGCCTCAATGTCGCATTTAAAACTAGCTCAAAATTATTAGCAATAATACAAATAATTAGAGAATAAAAAAAATATAAAAATAAAATGAGTACATAAAGACCTAATATTTTATAATAGCTCAAAATTAATAGCGATAATTAACTTTTAATATGAAAGACTGAAAAATAAAATCATTGTGTTTAATATTTTGAATAAATAAATAAATATATGTATTTTTTTTATTAAAAAAAAGTGTTTTAAAAGACGTACATATATTAAAATAGCCCAACATTAATAGCAATAATTGAATTTAGACTGAAAAGATGAAATAATTGTATCTATCATTTAGTGCTCTCATATTTTGTAAAAAGCAATAAATATATTTTTTTATAAAAATAAATATAATAGTTAAATAAAGAAATAATGTTTTAAAAGGCGTATATAGGCGTATAAATAGTTTAAATTTTATAACGGAAATTAAATTTTTACATGTGAGAGTAGCAATAAAAAAATATAGTTTTTATAAAAAAAAAGTAAAATAGGAGAAAAATAATATTTTTAAAGGCATTTATCAAAGAAGCTCAAAATTTATAACGAGAATTTAAAATTCATAAGAAAGCGAGTAAAAAAGTCAATGCATTATTAAATTGCTTTGAGCGATATCGCCGTACATGTACGGTGGTCGATCTTTCGCTGTTTTGAGGTACCCCAGATAGTTATATATTTACATATATAACTAAAAAAATAATAAATAAAAAACATTATATATATATATATATATTTTTTTTTAAATTGATATAATGTAAATGAATTTTACAGAAAATAATATCAATAAATTAAAGAGTTCAAAATAAATAAACACACCAAAAAATATGTTATATTCATTTTATAATAAATGTTAAAAACCTATGACTTGATATAAAAAATTCATAAAAGCAGAAAATTGTATACAAAATATGTAAAATAAATTAACGATATTTAATAGAAAAGTGTTAAAATAAATTACTAAAACATACTAATACAAAAAAACCAAAGCACTAAAATGTTGAAAATCACTATTTTTTTAACTATAGTTTATTATTAATGCAATATAAAATAATAATAAATAAATAACAACATGAATAATTATGGAAAAATTCGAAAAATTAACTCAGTCCTGAATGTATAATAACAAATTAAAAAATGTGTATAAATTAACTCACTACTCAAAGGATTAAAAGCAATATTGTTTGTCTTACATAATTAAATATTAAATGTGCAGATAAAAGTAGCCTTAGATACAAATTCAAAAATCACACAACATTAATTATAAGCTACAAATGTACATATATTTATATATTTTTATTTAAATTTATTGATTTATTTTTCTCAGTTTGAATCTAATTTAATTAATTACTGTATTTATTATTATTATATTACAATAATTCATGATTAATACAAAAATCCTATACATCATCTTTATCGATCTTATCCATCGATCAAATCGCCATAAATATTTTGTTGTTGTTTTTTAAAAGCTTTTAAAGCATTTCGATTTGACACGACTCGTTAATGAAAAGTCGTTAAAGTGATTCACCCAAGTTGTTCATCTCTTGAGCGGCAATTCATTTCGAAAACTGACAAAGGTCAATATCTTTTAATCGACCGCCTACATGTGTTTTCTTATGGCGATATTCGCTCGGGAAAAAACTGGAATTTGATGGATAGCACGCGATCGATCGCGACGGCGCGTAACTTTCTTCCGCGTGCGTATCGCCTGAAGGAAAAAACGACGCTAATAATTATCGGACACAACGATATCGATTCGTTTTTTATTATTCTCGCTCTATCTTTCTTTCTCTAGCCGTGGCTATGTGTATGTGCGCGTTTCTCTCTGTCTGTCTATCACTTTCGTTCGCCGCCGCGAGACTCAATTCGGCGTTTGTCACTTTAACTTTCTAATGTCGGCGAGTTAATTGCGGGCTCGAATCGATTGGCGATTTTTATCGCGTAAGTGATCCTTTTTTGTTAGTTTGATTTTAAAAAATAATAGAGTATTTTCCTTCAGTTTTTGCGGGAGCGAATAACGGAGGTGGTTCACTCCTTTTTTTCTTCGGTCTCATTTCGTCGATGCAACGGAAGATCAGCGATAAAAACAATGTGTCGATTCCCGTTTGTCGACACTTTGATGCTTATTAAAAAAACAATTAAGTATAATTCAAAAGTATTATTCACAATATGGATTTTAAGATATGTCATTAAATTTAGTTTAATATCTTAAAACATTTTTTATAAAACGTAATTTGATTTTTTTAATTTCAACGTATGTTTTATCTGATAATTTGATTAAGTAGCTCTAAGTCCTTAATTGAGGACTAAAGGCTATTTTAAAATACCTATTTTACTTGAAAGTAAATATATTATATATTTTTTTCTAATATTGCTTTAAATTTCAATGTAGATTTTCAACCACATAATCAATAGTTTTATTAAATATTAGTTCTTCGATGTTATTACCAATAAAGTAAAGCATCTTTTAAATGCCTATTTTACCGTTAAGTATATTTATTTTTAAAAATTTTTCGAAATGATTATCATATTATTTATATTGTATTTTAAATTCTGAGTATTTAATTTGAACTATTTTTAAGTTAAGTCTGAACCATACTATGTATTTTTAAATTATCCAATATTTTGTAATGTTTATTCAATGTTATGTAGTATTATATTGAATCATTTGAGGCTACTTTTAAATAACTATTTTGCATTTTAAAATGCATATTTAAAAATTTTGTATTGTCATTTTAATTCTCTACGTTACTGAGATGCATATTTAATTGTCAACATAATATACTATTTGTAGATTATGTCTATTTTACCTATAATTTTTTTTATATTGCAAATTTTCAATATGAAAACTCGATATATATTTTCACAAATATTACATACGTATAACTTTTATATCACAATTTTTTTAACATATTTTTACGTAATTTTAAATATCGATATTGATTTAAAACTTACTAAAAGACATGTTTAAAAGTTATTCAATGTTGTAATTATAAATAAACATATGGGACTACTTTTAAATGCCTATTTTAATAATAAGTATCGATATCTATTTATAACTATTAAAACTTAACTATCTATGTATTTTATAATTCTTCAATATTTTATCGAGATAAAAATGCAAGTATAAAGGGCTAATTTAAAATACATATTTTACTGCAAAATATGCACATTTTTAATTTTTCAAAATAATAAACGTATTTATTATATTTTGATTTTAATTTTCAATGTGAATTTTTAGCTAAATAAAATACATATTTAAAAATATACTTTATATTTCTTTAGTCTTTTAATGTTGTGTATTTATAAATAAACTACTGGAGCTACTTTTAAATACCATTTTTTTAATTTTTTGTAAAAAAATATTAAACTTTTTTTATATCATGATTTTGATAATTGATGTGCACTTAGTATACAAAAATACTCTATGGAATTTTATTAATAATTTATGCCTAACTTTTCGCTATTTTATTTTTAAAATCTTACTATTGAATATAAACTGAAATGCCTACATAAAAGTTAACTTTATATTAAAATTTATTCAATGCTTTGTAATGTTATAAGGCTTCTTTTAAATGCTTATTACACCATTAAATATAGATATTTTTAATATTAAAAAATTCTAAGCACATTCTTTATATCGTAATATAAATTTTCAGGGCTTTTTTGTGTTATTTTTGATATATTTTTAATATCCTTTATATATTTCCATCAAAAATATGTGAAATAAAAAAAAAGAATGCTTATTCATCCTATAAGCACGTACGATATAATTTTTAATATACATGCTAATTTTAAACTTACAAAAATTTTAAAGTTAACTTAATATTTTAAAGTTCGTTTTTTTCCCTCAAAATTATTTATATTAAACATTGATTTTTCGATAGCTATTTTAACCTATTTTTTTGGTAAATTAACAATTTATCCATATTTTTTATAATCCCTTAATAATTTATCGAGTTCAAAAATCAAGAATATAAGCCCACTTTTAAATACATTTTTTACCTCAAATTATATACATTTTTAATAAAAAAAAATATTTAACGTGTTTTATGTATTGTTATTTTAATTCTCAGTATGATTTTTTAACTGACTATTTAATCATACATTTGGGGCTACTTTTGAATGCCTATTTATATATTATGACAATATATTTTAGATTTTCAACTTTGTGTTGAATTATAAAAAATAGGATTTGGGGCTACTTTTAAATGCCCACATAACCTATAAATTTAATACGTATAGATTTCATCTTAGAAAATTATATTTACGTATTGTATTGTGATTTGAATTTTCGATGATATAATTTGAACGAATCTTGATAGATTTAGATTATTAATTATATAAATATCACTGGAATTCAACTAATTATTTTTAATAATTAGTAAGTATTTATTATAATTGAACTATGAAGGATCATATGTTTTTACCAACAAATTTAATAATATTATTTATCAATTAGATATTAAAATATACATTGTATCAATATGATTCAATAAAAAATGCGTTCAATTACTTTAGTGGCTTACCCTTAGTAATATCAGTTAACTACAATTAAAAACCTTGAAGTTAAGAAAACGCGCAGAAACGGCATAAGGATGGATTTCGCTTTACCGAGAACTGTCGGCGAGTAAAAACAGATTCGGTGCCAATAATTTACGACTTATTTGTATACACAGATTATTCGGTGACACAATGGATCCAAAGGTGCGAAGCGGTACAGTTAACTGGAAACGTGATACCTGAGAGCGCTTACAGGTGTAGTTGAATCATTGAACGGGCGTTCGTGCCGGAGACAATCGGGACTTTAGCATTTCGACCAGAAAAATTACACGAAACGGGTCGAAAGACAATGGCGGAAACGTGAGAAAGTCCTGGGAGAGACTAATTAAAAAAATGTGTGAGAAAATGCTGATGACGATGGGTAGTCTACTCTAGAAGACAAGGTGTCTATGGTAGCAAATCCGTGGCACACTTTGTTAGATCACGGCCGGAAATATACGAATACACTTCCGACGAAAAGGTATGTTGCTGTGAGAATTGAGAGATCACAATGGATTTTTGCGACGCACGCGAGATGGTCATGAATCATGTGGAGAAAATAATGACTTTTTATTACTGGACGTTTTAACACGCATGTAACACGCACGATTAAAACAAATGTTAAAGGACGAAAAACATATTAGCGAATAATGATATTTTTATCCAAATCAGATGGTATGTAAAGATTACATACTATACTTTTTATTTATTACATTTGAAGATTCGCTTGCAATGCGGCATAATAAAACTGTATTATTATGGTCGTATTAAAATTGAAATGTAACCAAAGCTCACTTTCGCTATAAAGCACAGCATTAAAACGATCGTAAAGTTTACACGCAACAATTGTCCGCTCAAAGCTTTTTATGAGCTTTAAGCTCATCTCAGACTTTCCAAACTGAAGATGTTATTATGACTTACGAGGACGATATTAAAGCTAATATTTGTTGGCTAAAGCCAATAACCATAAATCTCAGGGCGTCATAAAGGGCCTTCATTTGACTCATTAGGCGAATGGGCGTTTTTTCTTCATTTCTTTCATATACCTAATGGTGTACATATATGAAGAAATTTTCGGGAATTTATCGCGGTCATAAAAGAAGATCGTTATGTAACATTATTGCTGAGGCATAAGAGCAAGACCTTCGTAACATAACTTACTATGAAGCTCAAAGAAATAGTTGAATGTAATACTACTGCTACGGGACGAAAAGTTTGACCGCTCAATTATGGTAAATCGAGAATGTTGACATCAACTCTTGAATATTTATTGAAAAATATAAAAAATATTAAAATGCATATGTACTATACGGGCGGAGATTGCGGAAGAGTGCTTGGAATTTATTAAAAAATATTAACATTCATATGAGTATGTTAAAAACAGATTTTGTAATGTAATATATGCTTATGTAAAAAATAAATAATTAAACGATCCTCTTTGATGCATCTATATATTTTTAATTTATGCACCATAAAGCAATATATTATATATAAGAAAAGACATAAACCCTTTTGTTTACGCTCATCCTTGACGTGTTGTGAAAATGTGGCATTTTTTCGAGGATATACAATTTTACGACATTAACATATAAACACACTTTTTTTTATAAAAAAAGAAATTTGTTTAAATGGCATTTCAAATAAGATTCGTTAACCATTTCTTAGTCAGAATCGTCAAGAAAGTAAGAGTATGAATCATGCTGATGATGATGTCTCTCTTCTGAGTGTATTCATTTTTTACCGAGAAACTATGAGCGGTCGCTCAAATTATATGATTTGCTCAAGTCAACACTTCATACTTGTATTAAAAAAAAATCTGATTTGATCATACAATATTCAGGGTCAAGAAACTAGAGTCGAGAGCTTCCCGCGAGCTTTCTATAATACTACTACTAGATCGAGAGTGGCAATTCTTGTTTTTTTGCCATCAGCTCCTTATTGAAAGTTGAACGACGTGTAGCATGTCGATGTTACGTTTTGATAACACTTAGATTTGTATATATACATATATATATAAAAAAAAACTAATAATATTGCATCACGCAATAAGGACATTAAGGTCCTGTTCCACTTAAAAAAATCAATAAAAAAAAACATTACATAATAACAATCAATTGATTCTTCGGCGTCGAGCGTTGAATTATTATCTAAAGCTTCATCGCTTCTACTTTTTTATATCGACATATAAAACAGGATCAAGATTGATGAATTCATTAAAATAATACATCAACATCGCGAAGCTAATCAATATCGATCGATCCGCCTTTATCCTTCGCAATACAAAGTATAATGACCATAATCAAACGCGCTTAAAAGCTCTTTCAACGCTTTTAATTAGCGTATCCAAAAATTTCCTCAATTACACGCGTTAAAAGTATATCTTAAATATTGGACATTACATACATGCACCCTTTAATTAAGCGCCATTTTTGTTGGTGAAAAAAAACACACATCGATCTCCCACGCAGCATCTTCGGCTTAATTTAATTACTTAATCGATTACACGGCTCGGTCAATTGAACTGGATTGTAGTACGTAATGAAAATATAAAGAATAATCGTGAGTGATCGCGCGCCACGCTTTGGGAACGACGACCTCTCGGACGGACGAATTTTAATATTCGCCTTAATGAGTTTTCCGTGAACGCGATTTGCATCGTTGCGAAAATCGACGTCGCGCAAATTGGGCATTGTTAACCAAGCGAAAAGGTTCATTTTTTTTAGTATTGAAAGAGTATCGAAGATGTCCATAAAAGCTCTGCGTTGCGAGAGATGAGCCAATTATGTCTCAGATATAATTAATTATCAATAACAATATTGAGAAATATGCCATTAAATATGAATAAAGTGTGAATAATTACCAATTATTTTTATGAGAATCTTTATATTTTTTATTAGCTATTCATGTATCTTTAGAAATCAAACTACTTATCAAGCAAAAATCTTCAAAAGATTTTTAATTTTCGTTGTGAAATTACAGATAAATTTCCTAGAAATAGTTTGCATTGAAACGCAGTGTCTAAAACATGTACCTAAATAATGTCACGTTGTGTATTGTACACTACTATTACAATAAGTACTGCTCACAATTGACCAAACTGAAAGAAGCAAACGATAGTGGAGGCCAGATTTGAGCAATATAAAGGGCATGCAATTTCATAACGACAATGCTGGACCACGCTTTTCAATATATGTTTTAGTGAATCTGTCTTTCTTAATGGTATATATTTATTAGATTTGCTAACAAGCCCCAATCATTATTCAAAAGAAGAATCCTTTAGTTACTATAAAGATAAAAGAAGGCCATGTATCAAAAACTATTTATAATTAGCCTAGTTTATAAATTGTTTCAATATGCATCTATCGAATGTTCTATATACATAATTGAAACATACGTTGCGAATCTGACAAAGCGCGTTTCTTCCTCGTACGTATCATTGTTTACGTTTTCAATTCTTCGACCGGTTTCCCGTTCAAACACTATCATCAGATCATCTACGCACAAGGAGTAAAAGTGAGATTCGCGACGGTCACGTCTTCGGGCGTGGCCACCCGTTGGGGGAGGGAGGTCAAAAATATATTATTAAAACCGCTAATTAAAATCGACGTCATCGTGATTTACGCGGCGACAATAGCGCCACGCCCGCTACGAAAACGGCTTGGGACAAACGTGAACGTGATGGTGCGGCCGATGACCGTCAGGGTTCAGGGTTCAAAAATGCACCCCTTTAACCCCCGCGCGAGAATTCAATTACCCGCCGAGGAATGTTAATTAGCGCGCCATTATGTTGAGCAGGCATCTCCTCTGCCCAAATTGCACTAAATCAGCGCTTTTCAACTGTAAAAATTATTTTAAATTACGATAACCTACGTTTCAGCGATTATATAAAACATGTTGGAAAACACTGATTTAAACCATCAAGAGTCCATCACTTAAACGCATATTATACGAATGCGGTCGTTGCAGTTGAAAAATTGAGGCAGTTCAACAATTAAGCAGCAAAAAAACGAAACGAAAGCGAAACTTTTGGAGCGATGACGTAAATTATATACGTTTTAAGCGTCCATTTTCATAACCGACAATTTACCTTTGAGACCTGACGATTAGGCTAACGTGCGTAAAATTTGTGCAAATCGAACTTAATCAAGATAAAGTGCGACTTTTTGCTCGCGCCGATTTCGTGTGTGGGTAATTTTGAGCTAACTCGTTCCGTATAATTTAGACGTTAACCTCGAAAGCCTAAGCGGTCAATATTATACATAAACACAGTATTATATTATCAAGTTTAAATTGAAATAGCGCAACGGTGGCGCAAAATCTTGGCAAATTGAAATTTGCGAAACTGAAAAACCATACAATAATATTTTGCATGAAAGAACAGCGTTGCCTAAATAATAAGTAACGAAAAATTCACACAACGTTTCATAATATCGTCGCGTGGGATAATGACAAACCGATCGACTAAATCAAAATATGGACCTTATTTATACGAAATCGAAGTAGTACATGTTCAAAATATGTTTTATTTTACACTGCGGTCAATTAAGCTCGAAACGATTGACTAAATTGATGTTTAATAGTATCGAAACCCACTGGTGATTCTAGTTCCAATTTTCACTTTCGACCGACCGCCATAAAACATTGTATATGGAAAATGAAATGTGGGCTGCCTGAGTTATTACATTACGAATTTTATTGTACATTTTTTACAGCCACTCTAAACTAGCCGACCCACGTTTTCTACGCCCGGGGCGCCCGGATCGTTGAACCGTCTCCGATAGAATCCCATCCCGACAGTGCGACACATCAATTGCGAATTTGTCAGAACAAATTGCGAAACCGGAAGGCGATGTTATCTAACAGAGCTTACGCGGAAGCAAATCCATCTATCTTTCAGACTGAAGTTATTTATGTTTTATTTTATATTTAAAAAAAATCGAAAGTTGTAGAAACTGTTATGCAATAAATAGCACACGTGTGACACATAATAAAACATTACGATTGCGAATATCACAAAACGTGCAATTTTTGAGATTTGATGGGAAACTGCGTGCTTTATAATTTTACACAACCGAAAGATAAGCAATGTGTATAATACAATGAGAGATAAATCATAAATAGGCTATTTTTATTATTATTTATATATAATTGATTTGCTTTTATAAAAAGCAAACTCAATATTTTTCATTATAATAATAACGTACGCTGCGGTTTTTCTTAGTTTAATCAATCAAACGATAATAATTCAAGTTAGTAGCAGTCCGCGAAAGAAAAACATGATAGTGAAAGTTGCAGTTATAACCAGATTGGAACTGTATATGGTCTACATTGAGTTTCTTCATTTTTGTTTCCCGCTTTACTCATAATAGATCTATAATCAAAGTTAAAATATTGATTCAGTGAAATTCGATCTGACCATTTGTTTGCACAGTATCATTATATTATACTATCGATTCGATTTAAGTGTGTTAATGTTTATAATACACTTTGGACCTGTATCGAGAATAGATAAAAAGGGCCATAAAGGTAAATTAACACTCATTCGTCATCTAAAAAATAGCAATAAATTCCGAGAAAATGTAATATTAAAAATTTGCATAATTCAGTGGCGTGCCTTTATAATATAGGCACACGTGCCGTCGATTTGCCGCAACTGACTCGAGGCGAATTTCCAAAATTGAGGTCTGGAAGATAAATAACGTAGGGAGCAATCGCGTGCTTCCAAATTCGCTCCAATATATCAAATCGAATTATACATAGATTGAAATTACGGATGCATATCATTAAAGCAGCGTGATGCACATGAGAGAAAATTCTTTGAAGGACTCATACGCTTTTAAATTTAAGTTCTAAACCTGGCCACGATCAAAGAGATAAAAAAACAAACAAACTTTGAGAAGCTGCATCTGACGATTTCCGCGAATTAGATTGCCTCTAATGAATACGTGCGTTGTTTATTTATGTTATTTTTTTATATATAGTATACATTGTGTAATATTTTATGTGAGTTTATACCTGACGCAAGACATGTGTGCATCAGATCAACCCCTAAAGTTCTCGGGATGTACAGCTGCTGGTGTATAACAAAAAACGAAAGACGTTATATCGTTATAATATTTTTTTCAACCGTCAAGATGGATAGATTTCATTGTTGGAAATTCGGGGGGGGTGCGTGTAGCGTAAATTATTGTTAAATCCGCCATGGGAAAGTTCAGAGATTATACGCTTACCGATAAAACGATATTCTGAGAAAAATTATTAAATAAAAAGGCACAGGAAAACCCTAAAGTTTGTCTGATTAGGTTGATTTTGTACGAGTTATCGCTTCCTGTTTGTGATAAGAATTTTTATATAAACAAATTATATTTATAAAAAAATACAACTTTATCACTATATTTTAAAATTTAATATTAATTGCTTAATTCAGTCATACACATAGGTATATAAGACATGTTACAAATAACTACTATTAACACATTACGGTCTAAAAGATTTGCTTAATAGTGGTGTATTTAAAAGTAGTTCAATTATGACATCATACAGCAATTATAAAAATTTCAAGATTTGCATATATTGAATCTTCTAAATAATTTTAAAATACTTCGATTTATTTACTAAGTTTATAAAAAAGTGTATTTTTAATAATATAATTCGATGTAATGATGGCTTTAGATGAAAATTAGCTAACTCTACTAATGATGAAAATTATTTATTCACCAACAACTTTGCTACATATGCTATGAAAATATTACGTCTTTCAATAGCAAGTAATTAATAAAAATATATTTATAACAGTTAAACGCAACACTAAAAAAATAACTTTTAAATCGAATGAAGCACATTATAAGACTTATCCAGAACTGTATTTTCGGAAAAAATAGAACAGGCTCATGACGTTAGAATGAATAAACCAATTTTTAAGTTCTCACAATCACACTTACATCCATATCAATATCTAACATTATTAACGATATAAATAATATAGTTTTTAAGGCAAACTTCCATAATATAAATACGCTATGAAAATATCACATATTTTAAAGAGCAAGTAATTATTAAAAATATATTCATTGTAGTTAAAAGCAGCACTGCAAAAATATACTAAAATAATTTTTCTGTCAAAAATAAAGTAAAATCACAGACCGATTACTTTATTTCAATGAATAAAAGTAAAGCTTACTTGTAAGTTGATAATTTGTATATAATATAAAAATATATTGGCGTAAAAATAGACCTAAAAATATATATATAAGTACTCACGTGCATGGTTGCGATTTCCCTTAACGTCACCCCGTAACCCATGTGAATAATTCTAATGCAGTTAAATCAGAGTGAAACTTTCGAGGGTCACCATAGTCATAGAAACTCAAAGTCACTTGAGCAATCGTCCAGATTACGACACTTTACGACAGGTCCTATTATTCCCAAGTTTATGTAAACACACGCAATTTTCTACACTACACTGCAAATATTTTTCAGACAGGGGAAGATCTGAAGACAGTTCGTATCACAATAGTTCGAGCAGTCGGTAGTCAGTCACTCGAGTCGCGGTCATGACTCCATGACTGAGACACGACCGTCCGCTCAGGTTCACCGGCGCGGAATGATCCGTGTAGTACGACTCGCCGTTGAGTCGTTTCGAGGTGAAGTCGGCTACCGACGGACGGTCAAATAGACCCAAATCTCAGGTCGTAAACCTTCATTAGGCGGGCCGGGTTTTGGCCCTACCTAATAATGTATGTGTGTAATAATGTAATACCCATAGGGCCGAGGCCTTGAGTTCGTTCTCCGGGCGTCATCGTGCGCAATCGATCGGAATGAGATCGATTTTTTGGCAGAGCAGGGCAGCGGCGCGATAGGGAAAAATTGTTTTGGTAAACAAAACTGTTTTGGGAAAAATGGCATAAAAAATCGGCGGGTTAATTGAACGCGCACCGGAAGAGACCAGAGTAACGGTGAAACTGTAAAAATTCAAGGATGATGAATAATTCGCGATGGCACGGGCAAAAGTAGCCTGAATCTGGTTTTAAGTTATTATTATGCAATATAAGGCTCGATTTTATGATGGGTAATTTTTTGTGCAGCATCTCTACAATATTACTTAAAGAGATTTTTTATTAAATTATAATAATAATTTAATAAAAATACTCCAATAGTAACTAGAAAAGACCATAATTGTAACGGAAGTGTTTTTTTAATGTATAAAGTAAGGTCCAATTTAAAATTTTTTAAGAGTATTGTAAGTTTGTAAATTAATTTTATTATATAGCATTCAATTAAACATATAAAAATCGATTCTGCTGCAGAATTTCTATAGTCCATAGTGGCTCTGGATTATACCGTATTTGCGTTAACACAGTCAGTTGAAGAGCAATCCATTTTATCATTATTCATAATTGAAAAAGAGATGGCAAGTTGGGATTTACGCCTTTACTATTAGCTCTAAAGCACACGATACGGATATACGTTCGATGTACTTATTATTACGCCTGTTAATATTTTAAGCAAATTTATAAAAATAAATGATAAGTATATCGATCGTACATATAGCTGTATCGTGTGCTTCAGAGCTCTCTCAATTATGAATAATGATGAAATGGATAGCTCTCGAACTGACTATATTAACACAAATAGGGTATAGTACTTTATGAGCTATGTCATCCCGATTCTTAAAAATATGTAGTCAACTTTTCAATTATTTTTTATTAACCCATTTGTTTCAAGCCCTGGAGATTTTGTGCAAAATAGAAGGAGCGGTGTATAATTTTTTTATATTACTACAGAGTTCTGATCAAAGTGTTTTTAACCCAAATTTTGATCAAAAGGAGGGCGCAAAAATAATTATCACTTCTCAGAACTTATAAATCCACGTCAAAAGCAATAAAATCGTGCCGTCACTGTCGCAGTGGAATCGTTCAATTATCTATCATTCATATTCGGACTTTTTATAACAATATTACAACTTAATAAAGCATATCTAAATAAAATTTTACCCAATAGGAAAGCGCAAAAAATATCCCTTCTCAGAAGTCAAAAATCCACGTCAAAAGCAATAATATTGTGCCGTCACTGTCGTAGTGGAAACGCTCAATTATCTAGCGTTCATATTAAGACTTTTTATAACAATATTACGACTAACAATAAGTGCGAATATAATGAAGCGTATCTAAATCAAATTTTGACCAATAGGAGAGCGCAAAAACAACTATCACTATCAGAAGTCAAAAGCAATAAAATCGTATCGGCGTCGATGTGAGATGCGTCGTCTCTATACTTTTTCTTCTACCTATTTTTCCCTGAGAGATGAGTTGGCTTAGTTTGTATTTTGGACTCGCCCTAATGAAAGTTTTAAAACAGTAATTAGTTTTAGAACATTTATTGGTTCGAGATTAGGTTTGGGTTTGAACAGCAAATGTACGTTTCGAAACTGTTATATATTAAAGCAGCATATAGAAATATATATCCACTGGTGAAACATATTTAGAATTCACTAGTGAAAATGTAATTTTACCGAAAAATACACATTCACTGTAACATTTATACATCGCATGCTAAATATATAAATAAATGTATATATTACTATGTATTGAAAAGTTAAAATCAAATAATTGCAATAGAAAATGCAAGATAAATTATATTTTCACTGGTAAAAATATACATTTACCTGTGAAATAAATATCTAAAGACCTGGAGCTATAAAACATAATTGTATGCCTCTATAGTTAAGTGGGCTAAATGTTGGTATTCGAAATCGATTTAATCTACTACTAATCTAATCGTATTTTTTCGATAATATGCATAGAAAATATCCACAATACATTTTCAAAATAATAAAAAGTAATATGACAGCTATGATACAATAATGTGCGTAAAATTGCTGCTTATTTTTCGCACGTACCCATGAAATTGGACCCGCAGCCAAAAGGTTTTTAATAACACAATTTCAATAAAGGATAACACAAAAATTTCACACTAAATTTTTTGAAATACGTGACTAGCAAATCGTTAAATGCTGTATTGAGAAAATACAAAATTGAATGGAACAAAAACACTTTTTTTTAGCTTCTTTACGCACAATAAAAGCATATTTGTTTATCGTTAATAATGCTTACAAAAAGAATTTATGCAGTCTTGCTTATCAATACAAGATAACGACAACCTGTTTCTATTATCACGGATGTGCGCTCTTTGATTTATGCTTTTAATTTATAATACTTTTAATATACTGATAATTTAATAAGTTTAATATTAAGTTGTTCTATGTGTAACATTTGCTAGTAATTCTTAAATAACATACATGACCATGCAATGGATCTGAATTTAATATTCATATATATTTTTACAATATACTTGTACATAAATATTATAAATAATGGTATAAATATAATATCAGAAAGTATAGGATCTGAATACCATAAAGACCCTTGTGCTTTTCATTCTATCATCAAATAATAGATTTTTCTACAGTCATGGATGAATATCGTAATTAATAATAAAAATAAAATTAAGCTAGGTCGTGCATAGCGGGTTTCACTACTTATTTATTAGTTGTTAATTTTGTTTACATTATTATTGTAGCGCATTAGGTTAACGCCTGTCCTGCTACGAAAGCATTAATCATTTATAATAAAATTATAGGCACGAAGTGCATATTATGAAAGCAAAGCGTGAAATTATGAATCAGTGTAAAAATATAAAAATATACAAAAAGCAAACATTACGCATTTCTATTAAAATTATAAACGTGAAGTGCATAAGATGAAAGTAAAGCGCGAAATTATGTATCAGTGTAAAACTGAAAGCACAAAGCTAACATTTTAACACGGACCGCGAAATTATGAGTGAAAAGCGCTAGATTATGAGCGCTTGAAATATATTTATCATATAGATTATATCATTTGCGGTAATCAAGTCATTTAATTGCCATTTTTTCACTACTAATTAGAGAAACACTTGGTTCATGAAAATTTGGATAATTCCAAAACGGGGAATATTTAAAAAAAAGTTTTAAAATGCTTGCAATCAGTATAAGTTGGATTTTATAAGTAGAGATTTGTATGAGAGGAGCACTTGATGTATGAATAGTGAGTTCACAAAAAAAAAAAAAAAAAAAAAAATCGCACAAATATTTTTTAAGAAAGGATTTTATTAGTTGAGAGTCGTATCAGAGGAGCATTTGATTCTAAAATATCTGGGTTGATTCGCCATCTTGTTTCAAAATTGTGACTATTAAAAATCCTTGTCTTAAAATTTTTTTACCAAAGTAGATTTTTTAAAATTAATTAATAATATTTTTGCACATACACCCAGAAATCTACCTGACTCTTACAACCAGTGTGCAGAATTTTTTTAATAGATTTCTCTACCTATTTTAAAGAGTCTCATGTCACAACTTAAAAACTCAAATCAATTTCGATTATCACTAAGAGGCCACAAAACCACAGCAGTCAAAGCGCTTATCCACAATATGTATGTATATATATATATATATATATATAAAGGTTTTTAAAAATTTCTATAATTTTTCAAAAAAAATACCAAAATTAGTGCGCTTTAAAAAAATATAAATACCCTTGATAAAATTCATAGAAAATATTTTATCGCATACAGAAATATACCTGACTTTTGGGGCTAATACCTAGATAAAATTAATTTTAATATATTACTATAAATTATTAATGAGCTTTTGTATCAAAAGCATAATATATTTTAGGGCTGCCATAGATATTTATATATAGAATTACAAAAATATAATTTATATTTTTTCGAGCTACTGCTTTTAGAAAAAAGGTTTATCACGCCTGATGGAAAGTTTACTCGATCATCCCCACGAGAGGTGAGTTGATAAGCGGCAGGCCCCGAGCTACCTACCTGAGTCTACCTGAAGATCTGTAAAGCATGTCAGCATTCAGATTTCGGCTGAAATTAGTGATTTATGCATAAGACCGAAAAAAATGATGTTAATTTCGTGTGCATGTATTAGTATAATATCACATATGCTCGCACATGTGCATGACAATCCCGTCAGAGAATTTTCGTGAATATACAGACGGAATGCCAATTAGCCGAACAAACGAACCGTTCGAAAGGAACGACACCTGAGAGTTTGACGAGTTAATTTATCTTCATTAAAGAAGCGCGGCCACTATTCATCGATGGATCGATACAATCGACACAATGGCGATTTCCAATTACGAAATGTGTCATCGGACCGTTCGCTGGTTTTTATTTAGCGAAGAAGAGAATATGAAAACAAAGACGGGTAGTACAGAAGAATCTGCAGTATTCAGTACCGTAACTAGCTTTTCATACGACTTGTGCAAAAACAGTGAAACACATACAATAAAACGTTTGTTCATAAATATGTTTTCTGTACCTAGACATTCATTAATATAATTGAATTGCACTCGTATGACTTTCATAACAGACAATTCATCATAAAGATAAAATCAGAGAGCAACATTTATATTCGAATATGACTTTATTAGTCCAGTCATTAGAGCTTGTAGAATATCAAACAAAGATGAAGTTTAATGTGTTTTGAACATAAACCTATAAATTTCATTGTTTAGTATACAGTTAAAAACGCTATAAACTTCATATTGGCTACACTGCTTTTAGTCCTTAACTTTAATGACGAATTACAGAGAAAGCATAAATTGTCAAACACCGTTCAAATATCACGTATTTCATAGTACTAGTAGACTATTGAATTTTTATATGCAGCAAATTGAATAGTTAGAATTTAAATGAGCTTTGGGTCAGAAGAAATATTAAATCTCATACAGAATAATATTATTCAGGGTCAGAATAAATATTAAATGGTTAAAATAAGAATGGCATAGGGTCAGAATAAAAATATAGAACGATCAGAATTATAATAATGAATGGCCATAATAATATTATTCAGGGTAAGAATAATTGGCAAATGGTTATAATAAAAATAGCATACGGTCAGAATAAAAATGTTGGTCAATCAGAATTAAAATATACGACGATCACGTGAATTAAAAAACATAACATTTATAAATATAAATGCGCATTAAAATATCTTATAAAATATCTCGCTTGCACCTACACCGTTGGATAGGTTAGGTGCGAGTGAGCGGTAGTGAGCCAGCGTTGGTCAGAACAGTAAACACCCCATGAATAAATCTCAACGAATCTATCTAATTGTATGTAGAACGCGAAGGTATTCAGAGCGACGAATGAAGCGGGAATAACAATAAAGCGGCGGCGGACAGCACGCTTGGCTTATTTTGCTGACATCTGCACAATATTGCGAGCCAAACCAAACAAGTTGGCCCTAAAATACATCGACAATGTCTATGTATTGTTATCCTGACAATCTTTCAACCTAAAACTGACCTTGAGGTTGAAATTAAATTTAATTAAATTAAAAAAATAGCGTTTAATGAATATAGTGTCTTATTGCCAACCCGTCAACACAATTCGACAAAGCTCTAACGCATTATAACAGGTGATGAATCACAGGTGTACGGTTATAACAGTGAAACTGTTACGGTTATAACAGTGAAACTGAAACTCTGGTTCAAAAAAAGCACGCCAAATTCAATCGGACGTCATGGTTCTTCATAAAGTATTTTTCAAATACAATTGTATAGTCAATACGAATTACCAGGTCATTGTTAATACATAGTTTTACGCCGTTTGCGTGAAGAGATTCAAAGAACATGACAAGACTTGTGAGCAACCTACACGATTTTGCATCACAATTTCGCACCGGTTCACACTTATGAATTTTGGCCAAAAACGACATCGTCATGATGCTGCAGTAAACGTATTCAGTAAATATGTCCCCTTGCGAATTTTTCCTGTTCATTATAAATACTATATGAAGACATCTATATTCATGTTCTTATCACATTTATTAAGAAATACAATCGCTATATCAATTGTTTCGAGCATTTATTTTATGAAACAAAAAGTAGAATGATAGGTATAAATTTATGTTAGCACCTGCTGCACCTGCCTAGTTTTTAATATATAATTTATAATGATGGTTATAATACAAAAGAGAAAACATTTCGTTTAAAAATTGAGTAGCGAAATTTGTAAGGGGTCACTTAGTTTTGTGTTATTATATAAATATTATTAATTGAAAGCTTAAATTAATGCCAGACAATAGAATAAATAAAAAAATATTTTTACCTAATTTAAGAAAAAGGGTTTTTATTTATGCTTACAATTTCTCTTTCTATGGAGTTTTGAAATAAAAAAAAATATGTTTTTACCTATCATAATCGGCTATTACATCCGAAAAAAATATATAAATAATGCGCAATTAAGCTCATGCGACGCTTCTATAATATACACCCACTGCTACAATAAGAGACATTAAAAAAACTAAATAACGCCGCCGCGTACCTTAAGATACCAATAATTATGTAAATTACGAACATACACGCACACACGTGTGTGTATGCAAACGCGCAATAAAATTGAAAAATGCCATAATAATTGATTTTATGCGTACGTGAGCCCGCGGACGCTCCGTGTAAACAAAGCACGCGTTCGCGGATCGCGCGTAAATATTTCGATTATCATAATTATCGTCGTGTTATGGCCAAATCGAATTGAAAAAATGAAGAGCGATCAGCGCGCCACACATGGCGACTTCATGAATTAAAATGAAATAATGCTGTTTATAAATCGTTGCTTTTATGTTGGCGGCCGTGTTGACAGTTCGTCGAGCGATGTGGAATTTTGACAGAAGTCTAAAGGGCAATGTCATTGGCCATTGTTGATTTATTTTATTTGCACGTTATTTTACGAGCGTGAAATATTTTTCAATCATAAATTATTTATGTATGAAATTTAGATTTAGCATTAATTTTATTATGCTATCAGGAAAATTTTATGATTTAATAATTCTCCTTGAATAGCGAGATGTTTAATTAGATGTTTAAAGTATTTTGGTTTTACTACACAGTCTTCCTATTTGTTGAAAAATTTACGGAGTGTTCATATACAACACACTATAACGCACTAAATGTTTAATTATACTAGAATATATTAAAAAATATATAATGGTACACAGCTGAAATAGTTCCCACATTAACTGTTTCAGCTCCTCGTAGCTATCGCCAAAAATTTTAAGCAAGCTCATTGAGAAGCTGAAAGAATATATAAACATCACGAAGTAAAAAGATGTTGAATGATTTTTTGCCGAGAATAAGTTACAATACGTGTGTTTTTTCGAAGAAACATAAGCGTACGAGAAAAACATGTTAACTGCCATTTTCAATGGAAGTCAAATATATTATTTATGACAACAATTTGTTAACTACACGGTAGCATAATATAAATATTTGAGGTTATGTCATATGCGCCTTTCATTAAACAAAGTTAAATATTAAAAAAATAAAAAATATTTGTTTAAAGACATTTACTTCATACCAATAATTTTCATGTAGCCTTAAAATTACCAAAATTTTCTTTAAAAATCTAAATAAATAAATTGTAAAGATGTGAATATATATGATAACATATTTATATTTCAATAAATAGATTTATCATGAAACATAGGTATTTTGGTAACACGTTATGGAAATACAAATATTCCTTGTAGTCTTCATATGTAAAATAATTTAAGTTTATATTTATAGTAAATATATATAATAATGTATTGTTTGATTTTATAAAATACAATAACATTATTTTCGCGCGATTTAATAAATTATATACTTTTATTTAAAGTATGAAATAACTAGTATACATTTATTTACAAGTTATGCAAGTATCGAATGCTATAATGGCAATACTGCAAAAACTGTTTCTCGACAAGGATAATGCGACTAAAAATTTCCATTTGTATTCCTAATATTACAAAATACGCAAGTAATGAATATTAATTTTCTTAAAACAATGAATTTTGTGATTGTTTATTAAAAAAAATAAACCGTTTGTTTTTACATGTGTCTTTAATTTAGTTGATAAATATAGAATAAAAAAAATTTCCCCTACTAGAAATATATGCGATTCCCCTATAATAGCGTGAGAAGGTTTAGAATACAAAAAGAGATAAGATATGCATACTTTCGTAGAAAACCATAAATAAGATAACCTTTTCTTTTTAATTAAAAATTAAGATTATATTTTTTATGTAGATATAAATAAAAAATAATAATACTGTTAAAATGCTATACAAACGATCGACAGCGAACAAATCAATCATCTATTCGCATTTAATAACGGTTTGTCAATAGTTCAAGATATGTTATATAAATGTTCCATCACTTCATCGTTTGATAATGAATATAAAGAATAGCTACCGTGGAATGATACCTTTGTAATTTTCCAGAAGAATAGACACATGATCTTCTATCGGAGAGTTGTACCGTTAAAAAAAGAAAGAAAACAAAACGAAGAACGTATACACGACACGCAAAGGTCAGCACGTATCAAACGATTCTTACCTCATGTTTGTGTACAAACATATCGATCATTTCTATACAATAAAAATAAATAATAATGTTATTATATGGTTGTATACGTATGAAAATAATATTTTTTTATACTGCGGTCTAAAAAAGTGGACCCGTATGGGATTTAGTTATTCGGCTACTGGAATTCCTAAAGCCACCGTACAAAAAGGATCATGTAACATCACTAAAAAAAGATCACGCAGCCTCTCGAGAACGGTAGGGGATAATTTAGAGATGGATGATATGTAAATCGAATAAAAAATATCCTTAATAATTATCGTGATACGCATAAATCTCAGATTCTCAAATGTTTATTACATATAATAATATTTTTTTGTTTAAAACTCACACGTCTCCGACACACAATGCTTCTCCAGGATCGAATTTCGATGCTTACCTGTAACAAAACAAATAAAATAACATAAGATATAGGCGTCAAGGTGAAATAAAATAGTAGGAAGGTCGGAAACATTTTTTAACCAAACAAAACGACCGTCGCGTTATCGAGTCACAAACGATTCCGTTATATTTACGGTCGTTCGAGGTGAAAGATAGACAATCGTTGGTATTATTTTATTTTCAGTTTGACTGATTAATTGTTATGCCTTTCCACGGTTAAGTACATAAAATCAACGCGATTTAATTTTATTATCCGTTTATACTTAAGATAATAACGGAATCTTTCTTCGATTTGATTATGTATAATATATCTTATGATACGTTAAATGCTTTAACATGTTTTTAGGCGATTCAAATTGATTATATCGATATAACTAGTTTACTACATCTATGTTTGTATAAATATTTTGATACGATTTACAAAAGTTTCAAACAAATTATATGATCAATAAATATTATATGTATGTACATAAATAACATATTATATGTATGTATATAAATATTATATTATTTGTATATAAATATTATATGTATGTATATACAAAACTTTACAGTTAGGTCTTCAAATACACAATATACTATAAACTTATACTATCTATTCATAATAATGAAACGAACGAAGATCTTTAACTACTCGTTTATAGAATAAACTGCAATTTAGCAGTCAATTCGCAAGGTGGCTATTCAAGAAATAGGGGCAATGGATAATAGTCTAGTGCGAGATCTCTAAAACGTTGAGCTGTATCGATGCATTTTAAAAATGCAATCAACGCTCTACTTTTAAGATGGAACTCGCCATCGGCTAAGGAGTTAACACAATCGTTCTGTTCTAACTGTGTCAAAAAATGGACAACCGCAAACTGACCGTATTAGCGAAAGTTCTCTTGGTGATAATTTCATCAGACACGCATGCTTCTGCTTTCATTTGCTCTATCATTTACATACAAACAGGATATATATCAAAATTTAAGCTCAACATTTATAAGATTAATTTTTTTTTAATATATTATTTTTGAAGGTGTAATGACTTGTGAAATCAATAATAAACCGCACAGTGTGAAAAATCGCAGCTTTCTATTGCAACGAAAAGTTGAAAATAATTCTGGACATATATTATATATTACACAATATGACACAACATCAATTAAGTCTTAAAACCATTATTCAAGTGACAATGTTTAGTCTACGTCCATTATAATATAGCGAAATTCATATGATGTTAATAAAATATAAATTGGTATATAATAAACTTTATGTTTTAATAACCTTATATGCAAAATTCAGCATTGAACTTTGTTTAAATTTTGTTAAATCAACTATAATAAATAAAATAACTAGTTCACATTTTATATATAATTACCATTAGAGAATATACATGGCAAACAATAGTTATCAAATGTTATTTAAAATAAAAATGCTTGTTTCAGTAGCAGATATTAAAAGTATGTTTATTTAAAAATAAGTAAGCCTGTTCATAAATCACAGTCAGTAAGCAGCATTTATCAAAATCTGATACTCATGTTTGAGAATACCGATTCTTTTAACCGATCAATGTATTGTTTTATGATGTACTTTTAAAAGCGTGTCCTGCTTTCTTAATAATGTAATAATTTAAATCCATCACACATTTGATGTAATTTGTATAAAACTGGTAATAAATATAGATATAATAATCATTGAATAGTTTTAAAAATATGCATATTTAAGAATAGTAATTGTTCTTTAGAAGTTAGTTTCAGTGAACTCATGACTCATAGCATTTTATGTATATTTTAATGATTAGCTGTATATAAAATAAATTTAATTTCAGTTTAAAGCACATACAGATAAACCATGTTTTGGCCATTTTTTTGAAGCAAGTTTTTTATGAAAATAAATGATTAGCTTTGAATATTATAAATAGTTCATCAAAAATAATAATATAGATGTCTGTATATTTTTTTTAAATTCTTTTAAAATTTATTTGGAATATTTATGTAAAAATAATAATTTTGCTCAGTGATGAATATATAATACTAAATAATCGGTTTTGGAGGAATGAAATTCCGAATTAGAATTGTGCGGATTATCATAATATGCCTAATAAGTCTGAAAGAATTTTATATTTTTTCTACTCCATCATACCCGAGGAATGTTCGAATTCCGTGCGAGTCTATAGGATTACCAGGAATGATTGGGCACTTTAAACTATTGTGCATCACGAATAGTGCACGCATATGTTACAGAATTATTTAATTGTATAAATAGTTTTTTATATTCGATAAAACATGTGGTATTCATAGAAGGAAAGTCTCAAAGGTAAAATAAGCACTCAGAGTGAAAACAATGGATGCGTATGATAAAAAAGTACTATTTTAAGACGCCCGAGACAAGGCGTGAATTAAATAAACATTTTGACCCACTTTCAGCTTAAGCTTGTATAGATAATGAATACACGAAGCGTCAATTTGTGTATACTGAGCCTATAACTTCGTCAGGATGCCTTTTTGATTAGGAGATATAAACATAATTAATGCTCTTAGATATTTTTGGGCATTAGAGAGATTTGGAAGGAAAGCGCTGATGTATTAATTCTTTTAAAATATCAAAGCGTCCTATCTTGTTATATTATTGATGGGGACTGTCATCTTATTGGAATTATGTCCCGAGGTCGTTCAGGATGAACGTCATCTTGCACCTGTAGGTTCGTAATCGTCGTGGATCATTTTGGACCGGTGAAGTTGATAAAAAATGACAGGATGGTGCCTATTTAACAATAGTGCAACAATGCAGAAGAAAATTTAAGGAATTTTGCATAAAAAATGTGCTTACAAAATATTCAGATTAGAAAGAAATTTAATAAGCATATCACTACGCATTTTATAGTAGCCTGAAATAACTTTTAATATTAACATTTTAGAGTTATTTGAGGTTAATTACTTTTTTAGAAATAATATTAATAAATATTAAGTAATGTATTTAAAAAAAATATATTAACTATTAGGCCATCTTATAAATACTAACACTATATATATTACGATTTAAACTGTCTAATACTTAATATTATGCTATTAATGGTACAAGATCTCCATTTGAAAGGAAGATCGTGAGACTTGAACTTGGTTTATGTTCTAATACAACGGACTCATTTTATTATGCTGTGATAAAAATACCCTAAAATAATGATAATATATTAAATAATCTCCTATTCTTATTCTTCATATTATATTTTTGAATGGGATTCTACAGATATTATGTCAAACATTCGTGACTCGCAAATGTTACGTAGAAATAAATGTTCATTTATCCAATTTCCTATTTGTCAAAGTTCTTAAATTGATCAGTGGGAAAAAAGTCGCTTTTGTGAGCGACGTGTACTTTTTTCCATTACTTAACGAAATCGAAACACAATAACAGTAATAACATAGGAAAAATCGTCTTAAATTCGTGATAATCCCAGTCGTTATTAAGTGCACGAAACATCGTTTATGCCCGGACAGGGATAATGATACACCGAGAGAGAGAGACACGACAGTGGCCCGAAAGCGTTTCACCGCGAGCCGATTTTGTCCTGACATCAGATTTTCGGAGACGTCAGGGCCTCGGTCAAGGAACGCCCAATTGGCCCGTATCTCTCTCTCTCGATTGTGTGCCCGTATAATTTGTGGACAGAGAAACGATACACTTTTTCTCCGGAGCAAACTAAACCACTAGCGCTAGCCGGTATCGCTGTTCTCGGAACTTCCTTATCAAGATCGCCGAGGAATAAATAAATAAACCGAGTGTGTGTAATTATGAATAAGAGAAAAATGTAAACGATTCTTCACGAGACGACAGGGAAAAGTTTTTGAAAGATTGCCGCTTCTGTGAATCTTGTGAGAGATAAAAGTCTCGGAAATGCGACTGCACTATGGAATCGGGTAGAAAGTTACTTGGATTTTGTTTAATTAGTTGTTATTGCGTCTGGGTTCGTATTATATTTACTATGTTTACGAAGAGTCAATGACTTTATGTATCTACTGAAAGCTTTTAAAGTGAATCACTCGCTATTTGTCACTTCTAACGGGTGTACATCCAATAATATGTAAGGAATTTATTCAGAAAGTTGGGTAAGATAGCAGGTACTTGACTTTCAAAATCTGGTAATATTATAAACATAAATAAACGTCATTTAAATTATTTAGCAGGTTGATGAAACCTCATGTACAAATACGTCATTTGGGAAACTTAATTTTTATATAAGGTTGATTCATAGCAAGTGGAAGATTTATTCAGTCTAAAACGGACCATAATCGGAACAAAATTTTTATAGTTAAAACTCTTATTTTGTATTTATTTCACGAGTGTTGTTTTTTATATTTTTTTTCCTATGCGTCGACAAAATATTTACGTATTATTTTTTGTATGAGTTAAAACTAAAATAAAATCTGGTGTAGGCTACGAGAACTATTGTCAAAGAACTGTATGACGTTGGTGCAAAAAAATCCGTACTGATGATGGGGTGTGATTTTGAAGCCAAAAGAGACGCTTAAAAAGCTGGAACAGATTTTTTTATAAGCATATATGAATTACCATACATATAGAGAATTGTGGTGGTGTTTAAATGTCAGACAGTCTTTGCTGGAGTGTCGAGTTGAATTATTGTCGGCTATGATTTGTTGTGGTGTGTTCACCACAACATATGTGTGGATGATTCGCTGTGTTTAATGCTATCACTCTGATGCGTCTCCCCCCGTCTGCTCTATATGACCGACTGTCACATATTTATTGCAGATAATAAAGTTTACGAGGCAATTGCATCGATTTTTGGACACGCCTATGAAATGTATTTAAGCCTTAAAAGAAAAACGGTCCAGATGGCTACTCCGACGATCACTAACCAAGAGGCAGAAGACAATAAAATTGTGGCGGACCACACAGAGCCGCGTTTGTAAAGGACCTTTCCTGAAATTAATATAATAACTGTGACCAAAAGTGATTATTTAACAATAGAACGATCACACGCAGGCTCTCGTTATGACCTGAACTCATAACTAACACGCAAGGATTATACGGGTTCCCTCATAAATAACACGCAAGGATTATACGGTGCATTGAATGAATATTATTTTTTTATGAAACGGTCACAGAAAACAACGTTTCACCGGAAGACAAATATTGCCGCTACACATACACAATTCTTCGACCTCAGAGATATCCATCAAGCAAATGTCAAATGCCCTGGATATTTAAGCCTGGATTCCAATGAGGAGAGGGTAATCACAACTAGCAGACGTCCATCCGCCCGCCGACAACATAATATCATGGACGCTCGCACCAGAGAGGGATCGACTCTACCATACGAGCACCGTAGCAGAGAGGAAGCAACTTCCGCTATACACCCGCTGCCACGCCACCTACAAGACCTCTGAAGATTTTCCACCAACATCATCCCTCCGCCAGATTCTCCACCACTGCTCGGAGAAAACATCTCACTATTCATAGGCTGTCGCAATATGTAATATAATCTAATATATAATAACTAGTTTCTACCTGCGTCTTACTGGCTGCGAAGGAACTTTCTTTAGGGTTACTAAACTTTAAATAATTATGCGCAGAGTAGAATGCATTGTCTATCGCACATCCTTTCTATACAAAAAATAGTTTTTCAGGTGCACTTATGAGTGAATATCGTCTCGGGATGGATGTGCTATTAGGTGGTCCGTGAAAAATGTAAATAGTGTGTGACCTAACTTTTGAGACATTAGTTTCTATTTTATTTTGTCCAAAATTATCGTTACAAAGACCTCTAAATTATAACAAATTGTGTAGGTGGTTGAAAATTATTCTAGTGAAGATCTCCATCTGCTATTGATGAAGAAAGTTAAGGAAACATTGTTAAAGCTAATCCAAAAATAACAGTTCGGTTATTGTTTTACGACATCTATGCCAAAGGAAATGTAAATATGGTTAAATGGGTACCGCACGAATTAACCAAAAGTTTGTTTTTCATTAGTTCTCAGAATTAATAAGGAAGCATTCTTAAAAAGAATTATTACATGTGACGCGTATAACAAAAGGGAGAGGAAATGGTTAGATTGCAAGAAACATTTCGAAACCGAGTTGACAATATGTTGGTATTCTTGAAAATTATTCATTGAACGTATCTAAAACCAGATGATACTATTACAGCGGAATCATATTGTAAAGAAATTAAAACCATGCATAGAAAATTAGGTATAGAACACACAATGTTAGTAAACAAAGCGATATTGCTACACGATAATGCGAGAAATTATATGTACTTTAATTAAACGAATTATATTTTTAAGTTTTTTCTGAACTCCTTTCTTTTTCTCCTATAGATAATCTCATTTTTAAGCATTTAGACGTATTTCTAATATAAACGTAGCTTAAGCAATATATAGCATTTTATATCATTCTAAAAAAAATCACTTTATACGTTGTTATTGAAAATAGCTACGTATATCAGAACACATTATCGTATTTCAATTTTTTACTAAGCTAAGTGAAGATTCTACAACGATTTGTATATTCTGAAATAATAATGGGTTTATAAATAAAGAAAGATTTTACGAATGCAATTAAGCATTACCATTCTTAGATATGTTTTTAAATGTAATTTTAAAAAAATATTGCACATAAATATAAACTAAACTTTGTGTCCGCCTAGTTGAAGTGAATTGCATATTTCCAAGGCAAATTTACCTTTGAAGATCATACACGTTATCACGAAAAGAAAGTACGGAAGCATCTCATCATTGATTACGAAACGATAGTGTACTTATTGAAAAAAGTCTATTGTTACTTCCAAACCAGACCGGCGATCTTTTCCTTGTATAGACAGACATCTCGAAACCCCCGACTCACCATTAGGTGGATCTACAACCTGAATCGTCGGAAGCGTGATACCAGCACCGTGCATAGGTACCATTGATACCACAACGAATAAAAGAAATCACGCAAAGCACGAGACGGGACTAATGTGATGTGTACCGTATATCAAAATGTGTCCCACCACATAATACCAGATAGTCACGAGCGCTGGACCATACTTAAGCCACGCCGAATAATAGTATTAAAATTATCTAGCCGACGTAATCCTTAAAAGATTCTCAACCTCGGGCCGAAGCCATCAAATCCAAATTTGACACAGGGCACGAAATCAAAAAGTCCATGGATGCGTCTTCACAAATCATTTATGGCTATAAAAAGTTTTACGACGAGTGTCCTTTAAAAAAATGCGCATCCTTTCATACGGTCTTGAATGATGACTCTTATTCTGAATCATAAATCTTTTACTGCGGTATGCACATATACATAAATACAACGCTCAAGAATTTGGCGTTTACTCTCGGGTAATTGGTGAAAATTAGTCAAGTTTCGTACTTAAAGGTAAATGTTTCAGACACTTTTTTCGGGGTTACTAACCGACCATGGCTAATGGCACGAGTCCTTCAAAAGCCCCGAGGAAAAGAGCAACAAAGAATGTTTGAAGGCAGAATGCAAAGAAAAATAATAAAAAAAGCGAAAACATCTCTTCGGCGAAGGCAAATAAGACCAACGAGAAAAGTGACGTAAAACCTCTGGAATAAAAAAAACAAAAACATCTGTTCGGGTCTCGTGTATCATTTTATTCGCAGTTGAAAATATCACATATATTATTTTTGACAGGGTTACACTTGTGAAAAAAAGTATTACATATTATATTCATATAGAAAATAATGTTGCAGTTCATTATGTTAACATAATCTCTGATACCATTACCAGAGAAGAAATTATGATTTTTATTTTATAAATAAAAATTTAAGATTGCCTCCGTGGCTCGCACCCGAGACCTCCTGGTTACCAGTCTAGATCTTACCGACCTAAATATATCGATATGTTCTATTACATTAAATTTCATAGGCTTACTACAAAATGGCAAAGCAGTAGAATGGCTATTTTTTTTATTGTAGTATACATTATATTGTATAGCACAATAAAAAATATTTTGTAGCGATTTTAAAACAATTTTTTTTAAAACTTCATTATTATGTATAGGAGTTTAAGAGGATTTCAAATTAACTTATTATGTAACATGTATCATAAGCTAGCATATTCACTAATACAAATCCAGTTAAAATATTTTGTTGTAAAAATAAATATTTTGTAAAAGCAAAAGATTTTTTTCTAAGAATTCTTAAAAACAAAATCGACATTTTAAAAAAAATGCCAACAATGAGATAAGCCAATAGAAGTATATAAAATAGCAGATAATTTCAAAAATAAATTAAGTTTTTTTATATTTGTGGTAAATAATATATACATTTGTAATACATTATTAGAAGCATGTTTTTTGTGCCAATGCTTATATGAACTTTGAGATGTTTGTTTTATTATTATTAAATGTATGTGCATATGTACAAGATAGAAGCGAAAGTATTGTACAATCGTATTGATGTAATAATATCAATTTGTTCTTATGAAACATGTCACATCTATTGTTGCGCATTGAAATAATATCTCAGGTATGTTAGTGAAGTAATTCAATTTGTGAACACAAGCAAAAGGTAGACGTTAAATATTTATTTATGATAATGAAAGCGAAATTGTGAGTCAGCCACGAATTATTTAGATCGACAATCATGATATTTGGCAACGGTCAATAACTTTTCGGAGATGAATGATTTGGTCCAGAAGTGATGTGGAAACCACACTATGCATTTTTGTTCAGCGGGTTTCGTAAACGCCCGACCGTCGATATCTAACGCGAATCTATTTAAATACTGATTCAAAGTGTTATACCATCTACAAATATTCCAAGAAGATGTTTCAAAATCATCCAGGCATATAACAATATCAAATATCATACACGTCCCGACTCGTGTTTATTATTATGTATTATTAACTGAATTTCGGGGTGGTAATAGTAAAGCGTCATGAGAATCGGTTCAAGGTTCAACTTTTATTTATGCGTGACATGAAAGCGCCGAACGAAAGGTAACGTCACTCAATACGTATGCTATATAATATAATGGTGATGTACTGTCGGTTACTTATCAAAAGTCGTCAAAATTCATCAGAGAGAGTTGTCTACCCGCCCGAGAGCCATTACCATATTCGAAGCTGCGTATAGTATTATAATATAATGTGTAGTACTACGGAATGCACCTTTAGAAAGTGCGAAACAATAACAATAATAAGAACAGAGCCAAAAAAATAATGATAATAAAGAATCGTTTCAATTTCCGTTGAAAGGGAAAACGTTAACCACCTGCGTTGAGAGCTTTTGGCGAGATGAAATAAATATCAAAAGTGGTCTGGCCAAAAAAGGGAGTAATGAGCTTTTTTGATCGTGT
Organism: Plectrocnemia conspersa; assembly: GCF_051122295.1. Classification (NCBI taxonomy): domain Eukaryota; kingdom Metazoa; phylum Arthropoda; class Insecta; order Trichoptera; family Polycentropodidae; genus Plectrocnemia; species Plectrocnemia conspersa. Next base: position 7,604,263 of record NW_028277177.1, on the reverse strand, counting down.
GTCGTTACGCAAGTATAGTAATTGCGATTTAAGTTTTCGGACTCGCAAATAAATAATATTCACTGTGAAAATGCCTTCAAAATGTTATATGACGAATTCTGCATAAATAATTTATGTATATATTTATATAATATGAGATTAATTATACATAAAGTAAACTATCGTCGTGAAAGATAGTATCCACAAATATCAATAGATAAAATACGTTTTGATCGACATTAACCTCAATCTTCATACGTACTAAGTATATATTACATGTTCACGTTTAAGACATACCTAGTTCAGTCAATTCTAACATATATGTGTATTAAATCGGAAGCAATGATAATGTGTATGTGTTATAAAAGGAAAAACTCACTTTTCGGCCTCGGAGCCCGTCGCCGGTAATTCAAAATTTAAAGATTTTATTACGATGATTGTTTATCTAATTTAATCAATGTATTCTTTAATCCTCAACACATAATGTATATATTTAATTTTCATAGTTATAACACACCGAGTTAATTTGCAATCCGATTATTTTATACAACGCACAAGACGAATTAATGAAAATTATTGTCGCGTAACAAAATTTTACTAATAAATAATAATTATTTAAAACAGTTGCCACGTTACTGTCAGCCATCTTATATTATATTTGAATGCTTATTTTTCATTGGTCGAAACAACAGAATGCATTAAAGCAATAGAGAAAATTTAATTTTAATTTTTATTATTATATTTAAATATATTTCCTTTGTTTACGTGTATTATACACCGTTCATACAAAGCGATACGATTTACAGAGATTAGTTTAATAATTCACTGATCGATTTTATTTATCTAAAAATATTATATATTCAGTAACTACTCCTACGTTATTTAATTTTAACAAACCAATTGATTCACTGATTTTTTTTGTTCTTAACTGATGAATCGATTTGAAAGCAATAGATGATTGGAGTGAGATATCGCATATTTTGGTTTTACCAAGGTGGGAAAATAAATACCATGATTAACTGAATAAAGATCACTAAATCAGATGTAAAGAGAAAACTGTAATGTTAATGAATTAACCTTAATTGATGATTTTAGTATCAATGCAGAAAGGACAGACATATAACAAAAACACTCTTTTCTCAAATTTTGACAAACATTTGCAGAGATACAATTTGCATATTTTATGATAATTTAACTTTTGAATTATTCTTAAATAATTAAGTAATCATACCGAGCTCATTCATAACTCTCGAAAGTTACTTCACCAACCTCTGCGCGCATAAATCTCATCTTAATTGTATTACAGGTGCGTGTGCGTACCTTCAATAAATAAATTAACTGTACCGCGGATTAAAAAACCCACACACTTCTATTCAAAACGGTTTTAACTTCCGATGGGAAAGTGATAGCAAGTTTCGGTAATGGTCCCGGGTTCGGGATGATACGTACCAAATTTAGGTATCGATTGCGTGCTGCGAGATCTTAAAAGCGATAGCGATTCGAGAAAACAGTGTTATGTACTTATGTACATATCCCTAAATAAGGGGCCATTGAAAGTGCTTTCTAATAGCATATAAAGATTACTACACCAGCTCTCCCAGTATTGACACAATCAGATCTATTTATGATTAAGAAGACGTTTCGCTGCGTCACAAGAGACGATCTTCTTATTTAATATATCGTACCATCTGAGAGAGCTTTCGTTGAGTCACATTCTAATAATGAATAATGCGGCAACAGGAGTGTTAAAGCCAAGAAAGCGAATTGGAAGAGTATCAATTTATCTTCGTCACTGTGACACTCGAACGAGATACGTACCGAAATGTAGTACAATATTTTGTCATTGTGCTTTCATTGTTTTTTTGTGGCCCATTGGGCAAATCACCAGGATTTCTAGAATCTCGACACGAATACACAAGATGGGATTCACTCTCGAAATGCAGCTTAATTTCGATTTTAGAAGTGAAATGTGCGATTTCACCGTGTGGGTTTATATTCATCCGATGAACTGAATAAGGATAAGCAGATGTCAAAATATAAACAATAATATAAATTAAAAACACAAATATACGGAACTATGGAATATTATTTATATTGTTATATTGTATATATTAAATAAATTTTAAGCTCAAGTTTTTAGTATTAGATTTTAATTGCATTATTTTTGTATTAAAATCGTACAAAAATTATTCCATATTTTTTTTGCTATTTTAAGGTTTTAAGTGAAATATTTATGTATACTTATTTTTTCGCTAGAATTATTGTTTTACGCATATTTTTATAGTAAATATCTATTTCAAAGCACAATGTACATTTTGTGGATATAATAACATTTTTTTGCACAGGCAAAGTCCATCTTATTATGTTGAAAATTTTATATTTTTTAATAGTTACTTATAAAAAGCTAATGGCAGACAGTAATTAATAGTTATCTTACATAATAATCGATTTTAGTGGTATAAAAATGATAAATAACCGAACAGTATAATCAAAAAGCCCCAATAAAAGTACAAATTTAAAAACTAGAATCAGCACTAAGCTCGATGTTTTTCATTTCTCGATTTTCTAGAGAATTTCGTGAAATTTTTATAAATACAAACTTTTTTCATATTTTTATGGTATGTGATTATATTAATACTGTATATATTATATAAAAGGCTTCTAAGAAAGCACACATATTTTATAACATCTGGCATGGACCTACCTTTTCTTATGCAGAAGTATAAAAAAAGAAAACGGTTGTAAAACACACAAAAATATTCGTACAAATTGAATTTTTAACGAACATGACGGAAAATTTTCCTGCCATTTTTCTCGAGAAATTCTCAAGAAAAAACACTAATCAATTTTTTTCAACTTTTCAACTTTTTTTTCTTAAAAGGACTACAACATATGCTAAAACATATGATTATAATAAATTATTTTAGACAGGCCTGAATTGTACATTATTTGTATTAATTTATAAGAGTTTAAAAATTAAATACCAGACTTAATTTAACTTAATAAATATATAAACGAAATGGAATGGAAATCTGAGAGAGCTTTCTTTTTACTATACATTGAATACAATAATTAAAATTACCATAAAATTTCTAATAAAATATACTATATTATGGCCCGAGCCATGCCCCTTCAGATGACACGCCGATTATAAATAACATATAATCGAACAATGACATAATTTTTATTCAATCGTGACCCTCGAACAATGACATAAATTTTCATATCGTACGACCCTCCCCATTTCTCCACAAAATTTATGTGATACTAAATACTGAAATGAAAGTCCCATGATCCGAGCAGCGTCAATGGGCATCGAGATGATATACGCACGAATGCTAGAATCTCGTATGTAAATAACGAAAGTATTCTTTTTGTTCAATTCCAAAAAAGTCCACGTGGAAAGTCAAGGCTTACGTCAGTGTGTCAATGTCGACTGGTGTGTGTATGTATTTTATTTTTACGTTGTCCGGGAAGTAAATAAAGGACGGGCATGTGTTCAAACACACATTTACGGTATATGTGTCAAAAAAAGTCCCAAGAGATTTCCCTTTTGACCTCCCGGACCTATTATACCACGCCTATTAAAACAACATAAATAATATTAAGTTACCTGGCGCGGGGAAAGAAAGCGATAATTTATACATACGTTCGGTTATGATTTGAATTTCAGGTGAAAAGTGCTTGATCGATTCACGAGGCTTTTTTCCTCGGTTGTTTGAGTTCATATTAATTTCACGGTTAATTTGTTTGGACGATGAGCTTTTTTGTGCCAGGATTACGTTGGCGACATAACGGTCAGTAGTATGCTCGTATTTGCGGGCACTTCACAGAGATTTTATAAATCGAAAAAATGTATATTATATCATGGGAAGTACGAATAAAAAGCGTTAGATGATCGGCAAAAAATCTATGAATGAAATTGACGGACTTTTTTATTATTAATAACCGACGATAAATTGGTAACTGTATGTTTTTAGATGGTATGCGAGCAGTTCTCAGAAAGCATAGCTTGAATATAATATTTTTTAAATAAATACATGATATAAATCTGTAAAAAATATATAGATACGATATGAAGACGTGGTAAGAAATATGTTTTGTTTGTTCACACTAGTTAGGTAAAACGTACAATTATTATAAATCTTAGAAAATGTTTCTGCATAACTACGAGAACTAATTATTGTAGTTATAATATGTTGGTTGTAAAATGCATCCAGAATTAAACATTGATATAAATGTATCGATATATATAATATATATATATACATATATATTTAAATTATGCATTTAAAAATAGTCCGAAGCTTGAAAAAATCGTGTTAATAAATAATATGGATGCAAAAAAATGCAATATAATCCGCTTGTAAAAAGTGGTATGTTATGATTAATAATATTTAAAAAAATAATGATTCATAATATTTAAAAAAATATGATACAATAGAATATAATGTAAGCATGTGCATATGTATATCTATAAGTTAAATACATATTATATTTTAATATTTTCTTAAATTAAATAAAAAAAATGACTTGCAAAAAAAAAGTTGCATATAATAAGTATATTTATATACAATTAATTCATAATTTAGTCAATTTATATTTCTATATTTCTATCGTGGTATAATCGGTGACAATTACCCGAAAGACCTGGGTTCGAATCCCATACGAAGCATTGTGTATTTTAATTTTTATTGTATAATATTTTAGAAATCCAAATTAGTGATTATTATATATTTATAACTTCGAATGATTATCACAAATAAGGTTAATCTAATCTCACAGATGAGTAATTAAAATCGAATCAGGTCATATATTTTATTAAAAATTCTTTGATAACGAGATCTTATAAAATATCTTATATGTATTAAATATACAAATGTATGTGACGTCTAGAAACAATATCAGTTATAAAATATGTAACTGATTTTCATACTATTTTTTTTTGTGAAATGCTACAAGCGTTGAGAATAAAAAGAACAACTTTAAGTTTCGCTGTTTATAAGAAAGCTATTTAAGCAGTAATAATTTTAAACGTTTCTTAATAGATGACTCTATATACCTATATAGTAATGTAATATTATTTTATAGCATCAATGAGAGTTTTTGTGAGAGCCTCGTATGTGGCTTTTGACTTGAGAAAGGCAAGGGAATGAAGTAAAACGCAGAGGTTTTCTCTTTGTTTTCTACGGAAACATAATACTTAATTAGTGACACTGCGATTAATCTTTATTATAAACATATTAGTTGTATTCAATTTAATAATATGATTTTTCATTGCTGCATTGCTTGACTTGATATCTATTTATGAGATCAAAAAAATGTAAGACAGCATAATCTAAGGTGATCAAATAAATAATTCTAATCTACAGGTTAATGTGAGGCTTTCAAAATAATTGTATCAAGCCTTACAAATACTTCTATTATAGATGTATAAGATGGACATAACTGATATTGATTCTATATGTCACATGTGTCTGTTATTATTGAACTATGCATGAAAGTATGTTTTAGTTTACGTTATCCGGTTTTGGGTTTGCGTAACGCGGAATTTTTGTCGCAATCGCACCCGAAACGGCAGTCGTTTATATTTTGCGAAACAGGGGCGTAATGATACAGAAGTCGCATTGCTAACGAAACCGAGATTGAGAAGAAAACTGAACCGTGGACAATAATTAAACGGGCATGAGTGATTAATGACACACGAATTGACATGTCGACATGCGTTTCGATTTTAATTTAGAATCGGACTATGGTCACTATTTGGGTTCAAATGTGAACTCGATTCGGTCACCTTTCTAAATTTTACATAAGAACGATCAGAAGGGAGTTTAATGTATATTGAAGTACTTTCAGAAGTTTAGAATACACATGTCTTCTTCTGAACATATTTAAAATTTCTAGATCCATAGATTTATTCGAATCAAAATATTAAATTTGTAAGGTATAATTAGGGCTGTGAAGAGCGAACTTTGAAAAACAACGATTCCGGGCCTCATGACAAAAATGGTATTTTGTATATTTTTTAAGATCGTAATATATTTTTTTAAATACAAGATACTTTCTATGCTGGAAATAATTATAAAAATTAGCCGCCGCAGCGATATATTTTCTGAAATCATAATTTATGAGAAACATTTTAATTAAGCATTAAAAAGTATGTAAAATATATACTAAAAATATTTATCTGGTAATTTGTCGTGTTTTCTTTGCTGAAAACGTTCGATTATCAAGCGTTTTTATTAAGACTTATTATAACAATATTATGAGTGAGAATCGAATAAAGTACATTTGTCCGAATAGAAGAGCGCAAAAAATAATTAACTAGAATTCAATCATATGTTACTTCCGTTGGTGTTTGAGAAAACTTTAACTATTTTAAGGATATAGTGATTGATTGTTTCAATACTTGTAGTTTATTGTAGCTTATGTTATATAAATAACGCTTTAAAAATATTAAGTGTTTTCAATTACTTCTTCTAATGATCACACATCCCCATCTTCTATTCTAGCGTAGAAGGTAAATATAAGTAGAGCACTAAATTGTATCAATTCCCTTGTATGCTCACTTCCATAAGAGGCGGCCTTTCGAAGGAGAAGCGCCGCATACTTTTACTCTCTTAATTGCCCAGTCTCGCATTCTCTCCGACCAATTAACTTTGAGGACAAAACCGCGGGTCCATTTCCATGTAAATCTTGCAATAAAATGTGCGAGTCTATTTGCATAAGTCTGACCTCTGGTTCGCCGGTCGGCCGCTCAAAATGAGCGAAGGTGACCAATAAACAATAAAGGATATTGGTCCTGTGGCGACCGGGTCGTTTGGAGAATTCGTGCGGTCGAAAGTGTTATTGGTTATTGGTTTTGCGTAGTGGGCGGTGTATAAATGTTTAGAGAGAGAGAAGATGGCGACAAAGTACATCGATGGAAAAATAAAAAGAATGGAGTATTTATTGTGTCAGATAAATTGTTTTGTATGTATCGTATTCAATGTAACAATGGACATAAAATGAGTATGGCATACATACAATAAATTTTTAAATACATTTAAGTTCATAAGGTTACTGAAATTCACTAAAATGTTAAGAGATACGCTTATTGATATCAAGCGTTTCATATTTTAACTGGAAAATGCGATTCTCCATTTTTAAGCAATGCACATACATATTTATATGTATATATTATTACTATAATCGTTCCATACGTGACAAAAATAATAAATTTAAAAGTAGCCCGCACGCATTTTTTATATATCCTTAATTTACAATACGTACAATTAAAGAAAATCACGACTCATTTGCCTCCTTACATAGTACTTATCGCTTGCACTTATTTACAAATGTTTCCTTCGCTCTTGAATAAAAGCATTCGCGTAGAACCCGATTAAACTAATAAATATTACTGATCTGTTATCAAGCGATTACGCGCTATTTGTAAAGGGCGAACATTGCGAAAAAGCTCTCGCCCATATTTGGTGGACAGAGGAGCCGCCGTAGCCTGCAGCAGCGAAAGTGTTGGCATCTCTTCGAGCTTCTTGCATTGTACCAATCTATGGTATATGCAAGAAGCCTACACGTCTATAAAGACCCTATCCACGCATACTTTTACTTTTTTTTTATACATAATAATAATTGTTGTCGGCCTTCTCTTTGGGCAATTAACGCAGCGAGATAAAATGAGCACCATATATTTGTGGCTAGAATCTGGTTTATTATTAAATAGCTATAATAATTTACGAACACGTTTAATGACGTTCATGATCTACTGTATTGTTATAGTGATTAAAAAGTCACAATTTCAGAATCTATTCTAAAACATTTGATGGCAAAAATTGCATTTTACTTCTTGAGCTGAGAGAATTGTAGCTATTAAAAAAATGCTATGTTTGATTGCATAAGTGTTTAATTTACATATCTATTATCCACTGAAACATACATATTATGCAAATATTTCTCATACGTTCAATACCACATCTTGACCTTTTTCTTCCACTAGCTCCTTATCGAATCATCATCTTAAATGTAAAAGTAGTTTCGCCTCGTCTATCGCTTCAACATTTTATACGACTTTCGACAAGTCTTTTCTTTACTGCTCTTTTTCGCGTCCCATAACGCAATACGAATAAAAATTAACCTTTGTTATGTAAATATAACAATGTAAAAAACAGCATTCACAATAGTTCCACGTGCATTTTCGTGTCGTATTTTTTTGTTGTATTTCTGTGTCAGATTCTCGATTTCGGTGCGTTGACTTTCTTCGGTCGTGTTCTTAAAAAGGGAAATCGTATTGACTGCGGTTTTTTCACGTGACTTTGTTATTTAGCATGTTTCCCATCGTATCGTTCTTGCTTCGCAAATGCATGTTCATATATATTTATATATATGATCGCTTAATCGCCGGTAATTATAGTTTGACAACCTTTGGCGAACTCGCCGTTCTCATGCCCGAGCTAGAAGAAGAACAACAACAACTGTTATGCATTCAATCGGGAATTATACATATACAATCGATTAAGAGTACGCATTTTATTTTATCGACGCTCTGAGAAGCAATTCTCACAGTCTCATCATTAGAAACAATATTTAATTGCGAACGTTACGCGATAACGGTCATATAAAGGCTAGAGCTCGTATTAAAATAAATGCATGTGATAAGTGCTATGCTTAACAATCTACTAATTTGCATTTATTATATTGATTATAAATTAGATAACCCCTATTTTGAGGTTAGTTTTAAGCAAGAGTGAAAATAAATCATAACTCAAATCCAGATTAAAAATATTGCGTTTTTTTAAATTCAAATAGCAACATTTTTTGCAGTATTTGTGAAATGCTGCGAACGTTGAGAATAAAACAAACTATTTATATCTAAATTATACATCGTCAAAGTATTTGAAATAATACATATTTTTGAGAATACATTGTATTTATTCTGTTATGAAACGCAAAGTAGTCGATTGTTCTCAATTTTTTAAATAAAGATTTTATTATTCTCAGTAAGAAAGCTTTATTTTTATTTTAAAAATAATTGTCATTTTCTCTTATATTTTATTAAAAATTTTACTTCTAGATTCCAATTAGGTTCAAAATAAAACACAAAACTAAAGTGGCTTCTAAAGTTTAGGTTATTTAAGCAAGAACGCATAAGTTCTTATTTAAATTACCAAGATTGAGAACATTTAAGCTATTGCTTATTCTAACGATGGTAAAGGTAAATGTATTATAAAAGTATGGATATTAAGGTATTTTTATGTTAGATTAAAAAAAAACAAGTAACAATCTAATTGCTTTTTATCATTACATAATAATACAGTAAAAGCAAGATTGTAATTTGGCGCAGTTAAAAGTAGCCACTAAAATATTTAGGCGCTTATTAAAAAAAATTAAGATAAAGAAAAATAAACTATTGCTCAAATCAATATTTTTTTGTATTAGCTCAATTATTTTTAAATAATACAAATTAAAATATTAAATACATAAAAATATTTTAATGTGCAGTTAAATGTAGTCCTTTTAACGAAACTCATATTTTAATAAAAAAATATTTTTTTGGCACAGAAAATATATTTTTTCAAGTCGTACGAGTTAAGATTTGATTAAATCTGGTAGTCGATTTTTTAAATAATTAATTTCACGTTAAAGCAAATTTATAGTTTTTTGCCACAAAGATAATATAACATAAATTATGCATAAAATTCAAATAATGATAGATAGTGCATTTTAAGTTATTGTTAATTGTTCTAATAAACACTTACTAAATAAAATTATTTGATATATTTTTTTGTTGTTAATTATTGTTAGGTTTTTCTATAAAAAGGGTTGGCTTTAATTTCATAAATTCATTATATATATTAGTGAAAATATAGAGAATTTTGAAACGGGATTTTACTAGCTAAAATTATTATTAAAAACAAAGGTTAGTTACTAAACATCTGCTTCAAACTAAACATAAATTAGTGAAATTGTTTTTTTATTCAGATTTTTATAGCATGTATATTTTTTTTATTCTAATTTTTTGGAATATAAAAAATTAATACTTTTAATAAAAACATCAATACCATCTTTTTTTTTAAAAATATGAAAGATGTGAAACTATAATTATAAAGCAATATTTTGATAAAATTAAATAATCTGATATATAATGAAAATTTTGTTATGATTTAAAATATGTCATTAGTTTTTTCAGCATTTCTATTTTTTTCATTATCGATTTAAAGAACACAATTTAAATTACAGCATTTCAATTATACTATAAAAATTACTTGTAAGTCAAGTTATAGATTTTTTTTGTTAAATTATTGCTCTTAAATTAATTTAATAATAATCAAAAAAATCATTCTGTAAACAAAATATTAATAATTATTTGTCGCACATTTTTACATTTTCTTTGTGTCATAATCTAGGAAAATTAATCAGAAAATTGCAATAGTTTTCGAACATTTTGTTAATGTTTAAGCAATGCATTGTGTTGCTAATTTTTAACAATGAAATTAAAAACGACGCCTTATTGAAAAAAAAACATAATGATAAAGTTAAAAAACATTTAATATTTTTTACTATTAATATAAAATATTGTGGGTTATATAATAAATTATTTATCCTAGTACATTCTTCAACACAAAGTAAAAGTGAATCTCCTTTGACAAGTCAATTACAGATTACTCTTGCTCGCACCGATCGCTCCCTGTCGATAATGTTTAATTTCGTTTCAGTACTTTTTCTACTATCGACACGATCAATTTGCGATAAGGAAAGCGAAATTGGTTATGTTGAACAATGGTTAATAATAATCAAAACAGAAAACCGGTAACCGGCTATTGTCTCTCAGCATTCGTGCGTTAACGATTAAACTCATTGATAGGGTTATCATTGAAATAAAAAAAGTAGTATACGGCCATGTGTTTAGCTTTGTAATTATGATTAATAATGAATGCAACTTATGATCTATTACTAATTGGGAATACGTTTTCTCATGATTGTTAAAAAAATGCATGAGAAAGAGCACATTATACAGATGCGATAAAAAAATATTTCAATCCTTAATGTAATCGATTTTTTATAGATAATAGAACAAATCCGGTTTACATCAGATATAAGGAAGTCCTGAACTGCGAAAGTCTACGATTGATTGACAACGATCGAAGAGCGAAAGTTTAATTCGACTTTTTCACGATGGAGAATTTGTAGAAATACACATTTTGTAAATGATACATGTATAGAAAGTAAACTTAATTGCTAGTCTCACTCTGAGAGTTAATCATCATAATAATAAGATCTTTATTGATTGTATGTAATCAAACAAAGGGAAAATTTCCGGTCGAGTCTTACTTTCATAATCCTTGATATTTTATAAATGTACGAAGGTAAAAAAAAACGCAAATTAAGTCGTTAGAACAACATAAATAATTGCGGAATGCGATCATTAAAGATATTGCGAACTTATATTATATAAGTGAAGAATCACGTACTCCCGAGTAATAAACTTCATGAGGTAATAAGCAAACTCAAAACATACAATATAAGATAATATATATAAAATTAAAATAATAGTAATAAATCACTTTTGTTGTTGGCGATCGTGATTCGTATTAATTAACCATGTATCTATATTGTTAAACATTTAATTAGAATCATGCTGATTTAATGTTCATTTTTTTATTATAATATATGTGAATCGTGATCGTTTTGTCATTTAAATTGATATGTGAATGAGCGGAAGCAGATGAAAGCGAATCGTAGGACGTCTCAACGATTTAGAAAATGTTTTTGTGGGAAGAAAAATGTGAGAAGGATAAAATTAGTTGTAATTAATCAGAAGTGAAATTGTATGCTTGATATGCAGGAAATCTCATCTGAGAGCTGTAATTAATAGAAAGGTTAGATTCTATAAATTAAACGTTGTTTTGCCGTCAAAGTGTTTAATACTGTTTAACATCGCGTATTTCATGTCTTAGCTATTATAGCTTAGCTTATGTGTATATATTTGATAAAATATTCTATATAATATAAATGTAAGCAAAATAATTGCTAATATCTATTAGCTACTTATATTAATATATTTTTTAATCAGATTATATTAATATCGATTTTAAAAGATATATGCTTAAAACTGCTTGTTATTATTATGGTATATTAAAACTTGACTCTTAAGTATATTTTGCCTAAATATTTTTTATAAATAATTTTACTATGTCTTTATTACTAAACTAAAATTCATTCAAAAAATCTATACTACGGATTATAATTAACATTTTATTTAATTCACGACTTGGTTAAGTACTCTTAAGTTAATTATTAAAAGCTTGATTGCTAGTCAATAACAATATAAATACACTTGGGATATGAAATATTTATTGAACCAATTAAAGTATTTATGTTATCGGTTGTGAAATATTTACCTTTTTTATTAAAAATCTGATCATTTTGATAATTACTATGTAGCGATCTAATTTATTTTTTAATATAAATAAAAATATGGACAAAGCTAAATTTTAACGAGGTGCATTTAAAACTAACCTCTTAAAAGGAATTACAATATTTATTTGTATGAATAAATTATTGCTCATTTCAATATTTTTTTTATTATATTAACATATAAATTAAAATATATAAAACAATATTTCACGGCGCAAAAGTATTTTTATAAGCTGATTATGTCATATAAATTAAGTCAAGCAAATAAAATTAATTTTAATAGTGCCTACTTAACAAGTTCTGAGATAAAAGTTTAAATTACATAAAATTTTATATGAATGAATATCGATTATTTTTCATTAATAAAATATTGACAACGCACAAAAAAAGTTCCACGCTCAACTTAATTGATATATAGTTAAACGAATCGTATTGCCCAACATCTCATTCGGGCAACCGCCTTTCTCGTGACTTATGAAGGTGAAAGAAAGTACTTTATACCTCGAAGGTACGTCGAAACAGTTTTAACCAGACGGATGGTTATCGATACATCCAGTTCGGTCATAACAACCACACGTCCCTACACGCGTATCATAAGTAGGGAAGACCACCGTGACCATCTGATCGTCATTATGATCCATTGTGAAAGAGAGCGGCTGACTCGTATAGTTCAAAGCTAATTGCAAAGACCAGTTAATGAAGACTTCGAATTCGACACGATGCGATTAAAGGTTATGGTGAAAATCATACTTACAAATAAAACCGTAAATTTTAATGGGTGTGAAAGGTGAGTGCATTCTTACCTGAAACGATAAAGAAAAACAAAGATTAGCCACAAGTATACAAAATCATTCACATTTAAGATTATTCATCATCAGTTCTTATATTCGGTTAAGTCATTAAACTTTTCCGTTAAATGTACGTATTATATATGTGCATGTTTAACATTCACTATCGAAATAAATAAGATAACACTAAAGTGCAAAATAAAATTTATTGATCATTATTTAATTTAATAAGACTCATAAAACGCTATACATAAATATTTTTTTAATTAAAAGATAACCGCTTTTGTATATTTTTAATTAGGGTCATTATGATATAAATTGCCCCTAATTTTATTGTTGGGGTCGCAGTCATTAGACAATATATATTTTTATATTATACCATCTGAAATAGTTAATATCTCAAGGATTCCTAGATAATGATGAGGTCAAATTAATGTGAGACATTCGAGACAGTGAGTCACATCACTATACTACACACACGTGAGTCAGCTGTTTGTCATTTTGAATTGAATGGACGATTGTTGTGTAGTGAAATTTTAATTTTGTATGAGTTATATTTATGGCAAAAAATGTGTATACTTAATTCTTCAAAGTAGTGAGTGGTACTAGCTCATTACAGTGAGTCAATTCGCTCGAGAGATTTATTTGTTTAAAGATTTTGTGTGTCAACGGTCATTGGTCGAGTTAGTCTCGATTTTTATTGTTATGTCTACAAGTGGTGCTCAACATTTTGTTTTAATTAAACAGAGTTAAACATAAAAGTTTTAATTAAATACTTAAACGATAAAAGTGGATCATTACTGGCAATTAGCGGTATTTTATATGTATATCATCATATAATATATCTATATACATATTAGAATGAATCTAGATTTTTTTAAATATAATATAAAAATAATAATAATGATATATTCCAGATAAATCTCAGGGATTACCATTTATAAATGGTTTAGTGTACTTTCTTATTAAAATAAGAAATGCTTGCATCAAGGGTATATATCTGGAATTTTCTTTAAGAAAAATGTCTATCATGAACTGTGAAGATTTTTTATTTAAAGAAAAAAGTTATGGCATCACCTGATAAAATAATTTAATTTTTAAGCATTCGAGAAAAATGTCACTTTTTTGTAATTTTTTTATCAAAGCTTTTAATTTAAAGCTTTTCAAATATTTTTAGTTAAATTTATGTTGTCATACTTTTAAAAAAAAAACAGCAATATTTAACTTATAAAATTGTTGTAAGAATATCAATATTAGTTTCCGCTTATTTGTTGCATATTTTATGGTAATTAATATAAATTAAAATTTTACATAAAATCTCTAATCTCAAAAGATTTTTTTCAAGATTTCTCATACAAAATAATCTTTGCATATACATATATTTATAAATTAATAAGATTCAGGATTATTTGTAAAATATATAGTAACCTATATGAACATCTCAAAAATGAATATATTATTATTATCACTATTTTTCTCGGGGATCTAAAAATTTGCCTGTGAAAAGAACAGCTGATACAAGAAACTACACATAAAGTCATCGATATATAATGGAAAATAAATTAATTTAGCAATCTTTATGACTTAAAAAGTAACAAAAAATTGACATATGTTAATTTTAAATGTGCCCAATAATTAATTTTTACCTTATTGACTCAAATTTCTACAATAAAACTATTTTTTTTATATAATATATATATATATATATATATATATATATATATATATATATATATATATATATATATATATATATATATATATATATATATATATATATATATATATATATATATATATATATATATATATATATATATATATATATATATATATATATATATATATATATATATATATATATATATATATATATATATATATATATATATATATATATATATATATATATATATATATATATATATATATATATATATATATATATGCATATTTAAATATATTAAAATTTTATTTTTACTTAATGGATTTAACAAATTATTTTAATTTAGACTATTTTATATAAGGTTAAAATTAAATTTGGTTTGTGTATAAAAAATGAGGCGTTGATTTTACACAATTATTTATTATTTCAATTTAAGTTTATCATTATGAAAGCGCAATTATAACTCTTTAAAAAGCTTTTGAAAATGGGACAAAAGCTTTTTAAAGGCAACAATAATAATACAAAACCCAAAAATGATTCTTATTTTTTATTTATTACCTTGGACCAAAATACAATTTTATAACTAGTTTTCGCAGAGAATTCGTATTAAATAAAAAGTTTTAAAGTATTAGCAATAATGCTAACGCACCAAATTAAATAAATATTTACACACAAGATAAGATATAAATTTAGTAATTATATACATATTTTAAATACGTTTTTGTAAAATTAGCTGTGTTAAATAAAAAATAAGACACTGTTTTTGCAAAGAATTTGACTTAAATTTAATATATGCGGGCTACAATTAAATGCATCACTTGCTTTTTATAACACGTAATAAATAGAGCTTTTAAATATGATGTACTATTAAAATTCAATATTAGCTAAAGATCTAACAATGACTCAATTTTTTTTATTATTTAGATCAGGGGTGGCCAACCCACATGATTTTGCGGGCCACTTTGGAAATGCATCATAACTCCACGGGCCACATATAAAATTATATGTCCCCGTATGAGTGAAAATTTGTCTATAGTGTATTGGCGATTATAAAATAAATATATTTTATAAAAGTGTGATGAATCACGCGGCCGGAAAAATGTTCAAGGCGGGCCGCGGGTTGGCCACCCCTGATTTAGATGATAGATTGTGTTCACATAATACACTTTATATTTTTATAAATTTAAATAATAATTAAGCGCATTTAAGTAGCTGATTATTATATTCAGGCTGGTTGTAATAGTACCATTTATTTTTAATACATAAAATATATTGAGCTTTCAAGTATGAGAGGAGAGCTTTTGAGGTTTTGACACAAGATTCAATAATTCAATGTTTATTATTTGCTTAGCGAATGGTTCTGAATCACTGGCCTGCTCTGGGGCAATGTCAAGTTCCAGTGCAGTGAGGTAGGCGAGTCGTGATCCATGCATTACCAGCAAACAGTGGGCGTTGTATTACAAACAAATAAACGGTCATTAGCAAGAGGAGAGCTTTGCCGGACAACGGCAGTGGTAGCCTTGTTCTTGTTATTCGGATCAATGGCGCTTTCATAACCGGAGCACAGCTCCAGTTCTTATCTTCAGCGGAGGAAAGTGTTAATAAATCTTCGACTTCACGAAAGCTTTTCCGTTTATCCGCAGAATATCAGATACAATCCATGCTATTGTTTGCCTTTGCGCAACTCATGAGCTTTCACCGGCTCTGTGAGTGCTTATTTATTTTTAACATAATTTTTGAAACAATGCACGGCAATTTAGGATGGTAATAATTTCATATACAATGTCTTTTATGCGGATAATAACAGTTACGAGAGCATTAAATGTTTGTAAAACGGTTGAAAATGGCACGTGGTCGATTTACGTGCGATAAACTCAGCGAGGAAATTAAGTAGGATAAGCCAACGAGAAACCATATAATGGAAATTCATGATGACAATTTTTAGTTTAGGGTCAGCACGAGCTACTCATATATACGTGATGAACATATCTCTATTTATGATATTATACAGGGGTTTTGAAAAGATAATTAGCATTTAATATTTAATGAATAATTTCAGTCGATGTTTTACATTAAAAACATCTGTATACACAGAGTTAGATTGTACAATTATTTTTATGGTTAAGAATAATGTTCATATTTTGGTCAATAAGTTCATTATTTCTAATTATTTAAATTTGTTACATAAATAAATTGTATTTCACACACGTAGTAAAAATATCAACTAATTAATATTTTGGATTGAAGCTAAATATTTCAATTTTTTATGTGATCTTGTTATAGAACAAGAGGCCCAATGTTAAATTAAAAAGGGTGTTAAAAAACATAATAGCAAATAAATATATTAAGGAAGGATAGATAACAATTAAAAAATACGATTGATAATCATACCATAATGTTAACAAGAGGTTTTTTAAGGTGGTTATATGACACTAGACAGTTTTTATGTAAATTACTACTGTTTAATCAGGTGTTTTCATTCTGAGAATATTGACTGAGTCAAACTATTATAAATTATGTAAATTAATTTAGAGATACTATAAAAATTAATATATAATATGTAAGTAACTAATTGCATCTTCAATGTCAGACAATAATTTACACACTTGTGTACTAAATCAAACAGAGATTTCACAATTCTTTGACCTTGCCATTTGGAGTGTATACTAGGAAACGCACTTTGTTGCTGGAAAATCTGGCGCACAAACAATTTGTCGGCATTGAAGTAAAAGACGTGTTTGCGTTGATAAAGACCTTAGATAAAACATAGAAAACTTCAATGGTGCCGACCGCGAACTTGTACGAGATGATAAATTAAAAACACGTAAAAACTTTTCTAAGTTAAACATTAAGTGTCGGCCTATTTTTAACATATTATAAAAAAATATTAATATGTTATTTATATAGTAATATGTGCATTATTTTAATGAAAAATCATATGGATTATGATTGATTCGTCTGATTAAATATTCCAAGCGCCACATCAGAATTCCAAGGATTGGTATATGTGGTAGCGGGTGGTTAGAAAGTCTCCGGTGGCACGTTCCTCTTCATGTCGCACAAATTTCGTAGACAATGTTGAAACAATCGCATGAATACAAAATTGTACATTACGATGATGTATTTATGGTGTGTGTGCATAGCTAGGACGTGACTCTTGGCGGGGGTCAGAGCTTTTGACACCACACCTTTCTCCTTGGTTAAACACATAAAGACAGACGAGTTAGCCAATGTGTGTTTTATGGGAGAGAGAAAATCGTTTCGACGACCTTCGAAGAGAGTGATCTCTAATTATGGATAATCATTAATAAGCTAATAATGAAATTGAAATAAAAAGGTGTTGTAAAATAAGATTTAAACACATGTACATGTAAAGCTTAAACTTATGATTGATTACTGGATGTATATATTAATTATTATTTTTTGTACAATCAATATTTCTAGATTTCGATGAAAATCCTATTTTCTACACATTGTCAGTTTTTTTTATATTTCAGAGCTAATTTTACTATCGTCTGCTATGAAGCGTTTGTTTTGAAATTCAATTATATTATCTTGATAAAAGTTTTTATATATTGTAGATTAAGGAACACTGATTAATTTGATATAAAGCGAACTCTAAAATCAGTGTTGATTTAGTGAGTGAAATTCATTATATTGCAGAGTATCTAAAATGATGAAAGCCTTACAAAAAAACACTAATGCACCATTTGTGTTTTGTGATACGATTAGATACGCTTATCTACGAATCCTTCAATGAATTATTGTTCTCAAATATGCTTTAACCTCATTAAATAAATATATTCAGGTCATCACTAATTAAATATTCAATTCAATCCTATAAAAGTTCAAGAATGTTCTGATAATCCCAAAACGTGATAGCTCACCCAAAGTGCATCTTCATCGCTTTACTGCCTCCATACGATTCCAGTTTAGTAACATTTTTATACATGGTGGTATCATATCGTATATTAGTGATATATGTACTCAATTAAGTACTAGAAGCGACCTACATAACTGGCGGGTACGCCTCCCTCAGGCGTCCCATATCGAGTTTCCTAAGCAACGAATTAATCCAATTTAAGAGTCAGTCACGAAACCGAAGACTAACCAATTCGTTAGGATTCCTCAGCGTCTCAGTCGGACGAACACCCAGAATGGACAATCAGAGACCATGCACCGTGACATCCTGTGCCATTGTTTGTCCCTCTGATGCACTACTACATTTGTAAATACATGGGTCATTTTGTAATACATCAAAATGACGATTGAATACGTTAACGCCGGGTATCATCACTGTTACTGCTGCAATTATTATGATTGTTGCCATTCGCGTGTCCCATCTCAATTATATGACACTCGCAATTATGAGAAGACGATGCTGTGGGGTGTGCGATAATTTACATTTTTTACTCCCGTCTTGAGAACGATTTGCAAGTCAAAATTTTGATTTGTTGATTTAATTGTTAATAATGATGGACACTTATAATACATCTGTTTACATGTCCAATGTAAAATATGCATTGGTTTTCAAATATGATAGATATGGAACTAAAAGCTTAAATGTATGATATTTATTTGAACTCAAGAACTTTAAATATGCATATGTAGAAAATATTATAGTTTATTAATTTTAGCAGAAATTTAATTTATAAATTAATTAAATTGATACATATGTACATATTATATTTCATTGAATTCTAAATTTTAATCTAAATGAGCACTGAAAGTTTATTGTATAAATTATTCTATCGTCTCTATTTTTAATATTTCTTCAATATTTATACACTGTTCATTGTTAAAACTTTAGCAAATTGATTATGCCACGTTAGAATACTATTGTTGTATTTTATAAAAATAAATAGAATATTATCATATATAGAAATATTTTATTATACATATACTAAAAAAAATAAAAATATGTAAATAAATTTAGATTAAAATCATGCGTTTTAAACCATTTAGTTATTGGTCTACTTTGCCATTTATCATACAATCCATCCAGTTAAAAATATTTTTACTGAATTAATCATCTTATTATATTAAATATGTTTTGAAAAATTAGGAAATATTTTTTATTAGTAATTTAGTAGCAAATAAATACAGAAGTAACGCGTATTTAAATTATTAAAATAAATTTGTTACGTGTTTAAAAGTAACCTGTAATACAATTGTTGTCATTTATAAAATTAGACAGGATGTACATGTCTACAGTCATTATACAATTTTTACATTTAATATCCAGACATTAAAATAATTGATAAATAAACTTAGCTCAGTTTAAAATTGCTTCATATTTTAAATTTTTTCCCCTTTAAATTGTAATTTTTAACCTTTTTATTATATTAAAATGACAATAAAATACTTGAAAACTGTTTTACAATAAAACAGCAATTACTTATTACATTAACATATTTTTACTTATTACATTAAGATATTTACGATTCATAAATTTAATATCTAACCAATATATCTCAAGCATAAATTTATTACATAATGGAAAGAATGTTTGACAATAATTTCCTATCTGATAAATTGTATGGTGAATACTTAAATATTTTGATACTTAATATTTGATTAAAATGTAGTAATGGTGTGTATAAAAGTAGCATGATTAATAATAAAAAAAGTTGTAAGTACAATTTATTAAAAAAATTAGAAGTTTAAATGGGTTGTGATTTTTTCATATTTACTTATGAAGTTAAATATATAATTAAACATAGAAATGTGGTGTTAGGAAGAATACTCCTAATACCTTTACCAGTATAAAATACCAATCTGTCAATCTAGGCCAAGACAAAAAATAAATAAATTGAGAATAGAAAGATATAAAAAAGATGTAGAGTTTGCAAATCTAGCAATCTGTGTTGAAAGAGATGACGGGCTATCGTTTGATAGGAAGATTCAGTGCTATTAACCTTCAGTGTAGAAAAAAATATGGGTATGCAAATAATACATTACTTAATAAAAAAAACATGTGCAATAAGCAAAGTGTCTCACGATTTTATCGTATCGACACATACAATATATGCATATGTCTATTTCGTTTAACATTTACAATTAATTCTCAACCATATCTCCCGAGTCGATCTGGTTTGTGGCGCAAATTGCGACTACATAATCGATTCGATGGTTTCTCAGAGAGCCCAAGGAATCGACCGGCGCTGTATCGACCATTGTCATCATCCTCAATCATCTGTGTTTAATCAAGTCGAGAAGGGGAAATGATGAAGTTGGAATCATAATCGTAAAATTTTATATAACACACATTCTCGCCTCGACGACTATTTATGCGATAACGAATCGTGCTTTACAACTGTTATTTATAGGCAAGTGCAGATTGCTACTACTCTATTTTATTATAAGACTACCGCACTGCTATAGAGACGATCTTTTTTTAAATTGCCGATAAATTACAGACGAACTGTTATGCAACAGAGCAGATCCGAGCCGACGATAAACGAATGCGCAAACGATGTGGAAGAATTTGTTTGGATAAATTGTATATGCTTGACGTCATTTTTTAGGCACGTGTGAATGATTTGTATGCTGTTTGTGTAGTGGAGCTTTTTCGGGTCATTTGATCCATTATCGATACAAAAATAAATTCAATAGGAAATATTTAAGTTGAATGACAATAATTTCGCTCGCATGCCATTCACTATTTGTATATTAAGCGATTGTATTGATTAAATAATGGGCTGTATTGTAATTTAGGTCAAGTGTATTAATATGTATTTAAATGAAATATAAATAAATTGATTACACAGGATTAAATAAATAAATTTTATGAAATCGTTAATGGAATTTCATATTGAAAACTTTTCTAATATAATAATATGAAAAATAGGTCAATATTATATAATAAAATGCGGTATATATAATACTTATCAAATAACATACATTATATTTTAATAATACGAGCTTTGGATTAAATTTAAAAACGTATTAAGTGTAAGTGTCCGGTATTTTTTATTCGTTTATTTTTTTACTAATATATTTTACAAATTTATATGTAAAAGTAACAATAGTAGAAATTAAATAAAACATGGAAAAAGTCCGCAACAGATTAAATGTATTTAAACATTTTAAAATCATCGGAATACAGAAGAAAATTTAATTTGTAACTGCCGTATTTATGTCATTAATAAATAACTTGAAGGGCAAATAATCTTAAATTGAAACCTTGGGGTAAAATTCTTACGACAATCGACCGCTATAAGTTACAAACTCTCCAAACTACCGAGTTAAATCAGCAACAAAACTATTTGTAGTGTTTTAAAAAATATATAATAACGCATAATAACAACTAATATAATTTTTTGAAGATCAAGGAGCTTTTATTTTTTTACTGAATATGTAATATAATAAATTGTTTATATTTATCTGAAGCAAAAGTTGACAAGAGCCTCCTTAACCACGAAAAGAATTTTCATAAACGGTCATGCATGAGTTTCTAACCAGCTAACAACAAAGGATCATGCTGTGTTTTAGGTTGAATACCATAGAGTAAAGAATATCATATAATATAACATTCTTTACTCTATGTTGAATACCTAAAGCATTGTTTGATTCTACTCAGTGGTCATACTGATACGATTTTTCTTAAAATTCTTAGAAAACAAGATACATTAATTAATCACAATGTCTCTAGCTAGCTCATTTTTTGTATACTTTTAATAATAAATTCGCCATGCTGCAAAAGTGTGCCGCGCGCGGATCCGAAGCTCACCACAAAGTCACGTTTTCAACGTATAATATTGCATTAAGATGATCACTCAAGCGCGTAATGCATGCTGCAAATGCACCACATCTTCGGATCGTATTTTAGATACGGTTATACTGAAATAAAATTATCCGGAGATCCGATCTTCATATCTCTGCAACCCAATACCTCGCAGCACGTGATTCCGCTGAGCTTCGATCGCAGATGTATGTATACATATATTCTCAAATTCAATGGATATGTTATTGTTTGTAAGCTGAGAAGAAA
Organism: Plectrocnemia conspersa; assembly: GCF_051122295.1. NCBI lineage: Eukaryota > Metazoa > Arthropoda > Insecta > Trichoptera > Polycentropodidae > Plectrocnemia > Plectrocnemia conspersa. The sequence continues at coordinate 7,581,426 of NW_028277177.1, read as the reverse complement.
AAATGCTTTCAGACATATTACAAGAAATCCGAGCCGAAATCCAGGAATGACATCTCGTCTGGCCAAACAATGGGAACGGATATCCGAGACGTGGACAGGTATGTCTGTTATGACGTCTGCCGTTTTTAATTGTCGTCGATGGTGCCAGATAGTCGTAAATGAGTGGAAATAATGGCGTCTGACAAGAAAAGAATGGTGTTGAGATAAAATTAACACGTCAATTAAAAAAACGCACAAAAGATTATTGATAATTTGTTTTATATTATAATGAAAATAGTTTATGGATTGAGGGTAAAATAACTGCTAATTTTCACTCTAGTGCGCTACTTTCTATCAATTAAAATTGTAGTTAGATAAAACAAATATATAAGTTTATGTTCCTATTACAAAAATTAAATGAAAAGTGTATATTATTTTGAATGAAAGTTCGAACAGGTTCATACAAATAAAGTAAAAATATAGGTGAAAATTAACAGATTACGGACGTAACTAGTAAATTTTATTAGCAACTGTAAATGAAACATTAGAAAGCAAATAGAATTAAATCTATAAATATTATTTAAAAATACTACCATTAAGTATATTTTCTAGTTCAATTGTGTATTGTTCTTATAAGTTTACGATGTCAATGTTCAATAAAAAAAACTATTTTCATTAATATAATAAAAGATTAATACTCCATCATTATTTACTAAATATAACTTGAATGCATATATTGAATATTATTAATAATTTTTAATTATAACTGTAATTGCTATCACAATTATAAATTTAAGGAACATTTTTATTGAGCCATTCCATAATTTTATGCATTAGAGTTGAATTTATACACAAGTATGTTTTATTTTATTCTATTGTACTAATAAAATACTTTGAATTTAGTTTTAGTTTAATCAAATTTCAACTGATTGATGTGAATTATATATTATGAGCTATATAACGTTTATATTAATTTATTATATTTTAGTTATACAAATGTAAATTAAATACTTTAAACGTCAATTATTTCGTCTCCTGTATATTCTCTACATAATAACCTCATTTATTTTATTTACTGTATGCGTTTCTATTGAAATATATAAAAACGTAGATTGAATGGTTTAATAGGCAATAAAATCTAATGAATTTATAACTTATGGATATAAATCTGTTTTACCATTGGATATACATAGGATGCAGTTAATGACTGAGATGAAGCATTTCCATCTGACTATTAATGCCTTTATGCTTATTTAGAGTAGCAAATTGTTAGTTCAATTTTAATGTCTTAAAAATATCAAGTAGCGAATCTTAACAAATAATTTAATTTACAAAATCTGAATTGATTCAGCGGGACGCGAAATAATTCTTGTAATAACTATATTATTTTAGAATTAGCTTAAAGATTATATGTTTAAAATATAGTATATCAATAAAGATGCAAAACTAAATAAAAACATCTCAGAATAAAATATTTATAAACAACAATAGTAGAGGTTAACCGATATTTTTCCAATATATACGAATACAAATATGAATATGAACGGATTCATTAGTAAATGACTAAATATGAGCCATTTGTTTTATTAAAATCAATTTAATCATTACATGCATTTTAGTTTAAAAATACTTATTTATAACTTTAATATATAACACACGGGCTATGTAATAATACAAGGCGTAGCGAATATTAAGGGCGAACTCAGCAAACGTATGTTTAGAAATAATCGACTACGAAGCAATTTTAGTTTTTAAAAATATTCAGGACCAATTAAACAAATCATTTTAAGTAACTCATGATAAAATTTGTCGAATGCTTTTTGACAGTCGGTATAGACTACATCGACCTCGATTTTAGAATCGAAGAATTAGTGACCATTGAACGACGCGGACGAAATCCGCATTGTTGGTATATTATAAGAATACATAAGAAAAATATATAATATTAGTAAAATATAACATGCGTATGCTTAAGTAAAAATAAATAAATAAAAAATTTGATGAATATCAAATAATAAATATGTGTAAAAATGCTAAATTTCAAGGTGATTGCAGAAAAATTAATTTATGTATTTTCAATTTATTTTCTCTAGAAAAACTTGAATAAAATATTTTAAAATAATAAAATTTAATCGATATTATCCCAAATAGGGTATATAAAAATATACTTAGAGACATAATATATACCAATATAATTTTAATCTTAACTTGTATTATATTTTAAAACAAATTATTTTATATTATTTTTATCATATAGATAAAAAAAATCAGAAAATATTAATTCACAGTTTATTTCCCATGGAAAAAATATTTTTATTAAGTAAAAGCCTTTTTATTATAGAAAAAATATAAAATATGTTTTTTAAATTACATATTTCATGTTTTTTCAATAATTAATTTACAATATTGATTCTGAAACCGTTATTATTTGCGCTCTTTAGCGCAGTTAATTTTTAAGTGTCTTTTTTACACCCAGTCCAATTTATATTGCGCAAGATTTTATCTTTATCCCTCCTTTTTGTCTTTTATTATGCCTTTGTCTCCGTTCTTTTGCATTTTTGATTTACCTGATCGCACGGACGAGACAGACGACACCTCGAAAACAAACGACATTTTAAACATCGTCCGAAAACTTATCTGCAGAACATCAAGACTGGCGGGCTCTCCAGTCTAGACTGACCGGCACGCGTCCGAAAACATTATTTTCGACCCTGACGAGTCGTAAATAATACATCTTCGTCTCTTATTTTATGGAGAGCATAATAATAAAAAAACGCGCAGGTAGTTATAAGCTTTGTTTTTGACGTCGCATTACATTAGCGCTTATTTAGATTCGCGAACGAGTTATGGTATAATAAAATGCCATGTTCGAAATATCGGCGGACGGAAAGAGTTTTTAAAAAATATATAGTCTACACAAAACAGTGAGATTGACGTATGTCGCACGACTTATGCCAGAACAACGCTTGCAAATTGCACAAATATTATTTCGAAAACCGTGGTTCAGTTCGCGAAACTTATCGTACGCTACGTCCATTTTACGGTCGACATAAACGTTCATTCAAGCAAGTAATTCGAATAACCATGGATGGTTTTTGCACCACGCATACTCTAATTTATAAAACGCGTCCGCAGAGATGTCGTACAGTGCGCACCGAAGAAGTTGTTTCTGCTGTGGAGCGTAGTATTGAGGAGGACCCGAATGAGTCGATTCGCAATTGGAGTTGTGTCCATCTACTTTATGGAAGATTTTGCGTATATATATTTGTTTATGAGCTTACAAGATTCAGCTCGTGCAAAAGTTAAAGCCGCTTGACCATCGTGTCTGTCGTACGTTTGGTTAACGGGCCGAAAATGAGATTGCTCTTGATCCTCATTTTCACCATAACATTTTGTTCGGCGATGAGCCTCATTTTTGGTTGAATGGCTACGTCAACAAGCAAAATTTCCGCATTTGGAGTGAAGAAAATCCACAAGCTATTATTGAGACGCCATTACATCCACAAAAAGTCACTGTTTGGTGTGCTTTATGGACTGGTGGAATCATTGGTCCATATTTCTTCAGAAATGATGCTGGCCAGAACGTTACAGTCAATGGAGAGTGCTATAGATCCATGATTACTGACTTTTTCGTTCTCCAATTGAATGGTATTAACGTGGAAGAGCTTTGTTTTAAACAAGACGTGCAGCATGCAACACAGCGCGCGCTACACTCGATTTATTGAATGAAACATTCGATGAGCGCATAATTTCGCGTAATGGACCTGTGAATTGACCTACAAGAGTTAGATTATTTTCTATAGATATAATACTCCGATATACCAGAGACGATGGACGGCTTGGTAGCCAACATTCGCCGCCTTATTGCCGATATACGGCCCCAGCTGCTCGAAATATTGGACAAAAATATACCCAAAATCATATTTAAGCACTAATGGTATAAAATTATCTTTCCAATAAAGCCAATACCATGGCCATTACCACGATTTTTATTTAAAAGTTCTATACCTCTAAAAAACACCCTTTTTACAGTAAAGTCAGTTACATTATCTTACAAAAGAAAGAAAAAATAATGAATTCGATAAATATTTAATGACAATTAATATGCAATGGTTTGTCTTTGCATATAAAAATAAGTACATATGATTAGAACTATACACATACAAATAATAGAGTTCTATACAATTATTCTATTAGTATATATCTGCATTTTCCTTTGATAACATATGATATTTACCCTAATAAGCAATAGTTATTTTTCTATACGTATTAAACAACTGCTTTGTATTTTGATTAATTTTAGTCTAAAATTTTTAAATTCCTTTAAGTGTAAGCTAAAGCTTAACCCACTCGAATAACAAACAGATATATAAATAAACTGAAATAGGCATTTATTTTCAAAACGACCCAATTCAATGTCCAACATCTCAATAAAAATAAAAGGTATAACAAAGTTTTAGTGCTATTGTGAATTTTCATAACAACATAAACTTTGTGCAAGATAACCGACGCCAGGCGCGTTATCCGAACATCCTTATTATTTTTTTATTTTTCCGGGACACCTTTGCCCACGTAATGCGGTTTGGAGACACACTAGGGATTTACCTGTCGGGCGCACAAATGCATTTGTATTTTTTTGCGAAAATATCCCGTCCATTTAACGATCGTCTCGCCGTCAGATAAACCCAATAAACGAAAGGGTTAGCATTGAACATCTCGATAAGGTTTCTTTATATAACATTGCGTATTGAAAATTCCTCGACATCAACGGGTTATATAATAACGTCAAATTGAATTTTGATGTTAACTTTCAATCGTCTTAAGGAGCATCTCGGCCCATTTATAATGTAACACATCCTAGCCCCCGGGGTGCTACAACACCTCCAAAGTCGAAAATAAACGTATAGAGGTCAAATAATTTATTACCGGTCACAAAGCCGATAACATTAAATCATAGACGCGTAATAGGCGAGTTCTTAGCGTGGACCAATCGCGCCGACGATCGTCGTAAAATCGAAGCACACCCTAATGGCTGGGAAACGATCGTACATCATCTTAATCGGAAGCTGGACCATTGTTCTCAGCCGTGTGCCTTCCACTTAAGGATGTAAAGTATCGGCGATGCTATCCGAGGGGATGTCCCGCGATTATCCCTCAAGCGACGCCTATAAAACAAGCTCTCTAGAATAAATATAGGGTAAATATACATTTCGACGCAGACGTGGCATATATGAAGGAAAGAGATACACAAAAGGAACATGGGTGTGTATGCATGGAAGTACCTGTTAAGTAGTGTTTTGTGTCACGAAAGAATTTTAAACATCCGATAGCGACATATAACGCACGACGGAGATAAGCCTTAACAAAAGTATCTTGGGTATGTACGTAAGATTTATTTTGGAAAAGTGTGTAAGTATAATTTCTAAAATATATGTTTAACTTTAGCTTTAAATATCAATAGCATTAACTTTTACTGGACAAAAACTTTTTTTTTATTGAATGCACTACGTTCCAATTTATTTAATCACAAAAATAAGGCTTCTTACCTATTATTTATAAATCATTTATTTAGGGTATACCCTGTACCTGTTCCAGATTTGTTTGGACCACTACCAGAAAAAATTATCCAAGAATGCAATGATAGAAGAAACGCGATTACTTGGATAAACTAAAAGTAAATTACCATGACAGAAATAAAAAAAATTCTAACCCATTAGTTAAAAACCTTAATAAGGTAACATGGATATTTAAAAAAAAAATGCTAGCTAACATAATAAGAAACAAAAATTTTTTTTTTCTTTCTTTTTTTTGCCCTAAAAAATAAATAAATAAAAGGGAGAACGAATTAATAGATACCCAGGTGGATGGCTTTGGCCAGGAACTGGAAAAAGAAATATTAGACACTGTATTTTGCTCTATCCTTGTAAATAGTATTTAGTTAATTGTTCACTATTGTAATTCACACAACACCAATGACTATCAACACATTTTTATCGCACAGAATTTATTGTTGTTTTTTAATATTTTCATATATGAAACACTAAATATATGTATGTATGTACATTAGAAATTCTTACATATTTATATACTGGATGTTAGGTTATATTTACCCATTGTATGATATTTCTCGATGATTTTCAATTACGTTTTTAAAAATCTCCTTTGTTTTTCTTTCACTAGTTTTTTTTTTACATAATATAAGAATTTACTATATGGAAATAGTACCTATTTGATAAGCTACACCTAGTCCACATCGTGACGATTTTTTTGACCTGAACATAAAACGTGTCAAGTTTTATTTTTTATTTTTCAAAGGCAAAAGTGTAAAATCTAATAATGTTTTCAAGAGATTTTGATATTAAATGATTATTATACGTAGATACTATATACATTGAAATTTTTAATTAAAAAAATGGTTTAATCTTTAATGTATGTAAATATTAGTTAAATATGCTTTTTTTTAACTTGTACTATTTAAGGAAACAACTTTAAAAAGTACATATCTGCTATTGTACATATTTAAACAACTACCACATCGAATTACATGATGCTAAAAAGCAAAAAATATAATAAAATAGATGACTGTTTTATTTAGCTAAATACATTTAATTTTAATTATTTAACCTTACTACGATACATATTATAATATATATGTAAATACATATTACTTTACTTCAAATATTATTAAAATATAAAAATACTGCATATAATTAATAATATTGATTTTTTAAGACAAAAAAATCCCAAAGAAATATTATCTAAAATTTTATTTTAATATGCAGTATAAATTGAGAATAGAAAAAATGAAACATTTTATATGAAAAAAAAGCTCTTATTTTTTAAAGTTCTATATAAAACAGTATTTTTCCTATATTTTAAGTTTAAGAATGTAAACTGTATTGAATTGAATACTTTATATATGAATGAATCAAGAATTGTATTTTAAGTTAAGTGTATATTGGTTATCTTAGAAATAATGAATTTTATAGAGGAGAGAATAAACTGCTAGGTTACTTTTAAATTTGTTATAATATGTCATTGTTGCTTTCTTGAAATTACCCGTAAATCTAGCGAATCAATTTATTATTTAATTAAGTAAGTAAATCATATCAATGATTTACATTTTCCTTTTTATTGTAGTTTATTACTAGTGTTTTGAAAATTAAATCAATTTTATTTATGGCTTAACTACAAACAATATTGTATGTTATTCGTAGTTGAAAATGAAAGTTATTTGAAATAGAAACAAATCAAATTTGTATCAATAAACAATTTATATAAATACATACAAGATCGAATTGATATAATTAGTACTATTTCCTTCATTACTTATTTCCGATCGTATCATACACCGTTGGCAATAATTTTATAAGAATACAATCGAAAGTTGTACTAAAATGGTATTCAGAACGGAAATCATGACAATTTACCTCCAACGCGCGCGTGGACAGTAATGGTTTTCCGAGAATATTCAATTCAGACTCTTACATAAAACGTAATTTAAGTTTCGAATTTATATATTTTTTAAACTACAAAAAAATAAGTACGATAAAATCCTATTTTATTATAGTAATTTATACGTGTTGTCGCTATAACGGTACTCTCGAGCCTTAGGTCGGTGTTAATTTAATCACGTAATAAAATACACGATCAGGGCCCTCAATGTTAAAGGATTAATCGCAGTGGGCAAGGTAATGGAGGGTCGTTAAAATTTTATAACAATTTACAATCATTAAGAACTCGCGAACAATAGAAAGCGCTGACGTTCGAAACCAAATCTGATTGATGGTTAGAATACACTCACAAAGTCTTCTAGGTAATAAATTAACCGAGTTTTCTCTGGATGTATTAATGAGCTTAAAATGCGTCACGGTCACACGTATGACAGTTTAATTGGTTATGGTTTTGAAAGATAGGGCTCGAGCCCTACATACTAAGTTCAAGGGTAAATATGCTCGGCCTAATTTCAGTAATTACTTAGCTTAAGCGCATTAACATGATGGTATTGGGTGAAAATCGAATCCCTGGTGAAATTAAGGTCAGCGTGCGTCAAAAGGATGGAACTGTTAAACTGTCTGTGAATGGTTTGGTTAATTAGACATCTGCGCCTTAGATGTAATGGGAATTCAGTGTGAATAATGAAGACGAATTAAGAAAGATTTCTCTAATACGTTATTAATAGCGACAGAGTGAAAGTAAGCATTCGAAGGGAGTTAAAGTTAATGTGTTTGTGTTTTTGATGCTTGAGCTTGTTTGGATTTTTGATTGGCGTCGCTCATAAATCACATAAAGAGAGAAACTATACGCTTTATCTAAAATTATTTTCAAATTAAGTGTGTATATTATTTAAAATTATTTATAAATTATTAACTTATTGCTTTTAATGGTGTTACTTTTATGTAACTAAAAGTAAAATAATAAAATAATAAAAATATTTTAGCCAAGTTTCGAACCAAAAATTAAATTTGTTATGAACAATATCTATAGATGTCTAACAAAGACTCACAATAAAAATATATATTTTAATATACGCGATTTGAAAACTCGGAAAATAATGAAAAATCATCTAAGGATAAACGTTAATATTATTTTATATTTTATTTATCCAGATTTGCAAAAAATATATTTACATTTTGTTATATTATATTTTATACTATAATATTATATTTTGTGCAAAATACATTTTTTGTTATTGATTATAATATAATAAGATGCATAATATAATTTGTACTAAAAAAGTTTTGGTCTCTATTTAATAGTTATAAATATTTAAAAATTGATTTATGAAAATTACTGAAAAAATTGCTTACTTTTTTTAATAATAAAAAATGTGAAATACATATGTTTCCGGACGACACATTAATATAAGTTAAATAATTTAGATAATTTAAATAATAAATTAAGTATAATAAAAGTATAGTTAAAAATTAATGTACTTAAACTAAATGTATGTTTAATAATTATGAAAATATTTTAGATAATAATATAAATAATTATATATAGATTACTCTATTATAGACATAGTATAATATAACATATTTTGGAGTAATTGTAAATAAAAAAAATAATTTAAAGGAAAATTAACATTAAATTTAATTACATATTAAAAAAATATCAGAAAAATAGGTGGATTATTCAGAATGAAAAATATATTAGGTATAAACACAAAAAATTACAATAGTATAACATTGCCCCATTTTAATTATTGTGCAACAATATAAGATATTTCTAATAAATTACATAAAATTATGTTGCAAAAATTACAAAATCAGGCAATGAGAGTAGTTTTAATAAAAATAGATTTACTAGTGGTAGAAGTTTGAGTAATAGTTGGAATGTTAAATGTTCAATAAATATTGAAGATGAATGTTTTAGTATTTATATATAAGTAATAGGTTTTAAATAATAAATAAAGATGTAGAAATAGAAGCAATTTAAGAGTAGTTAGGTATAAGAAAACAAGTACGGCCAGGGGAATAATGTACGGAGATGTAAATTTGTAAAATAATATTCCTAGGACAATCTGCAAAAATAAATGGAATAAAGAAACATACTCGTGCATTAAAAAATATTTTTTGTCATGTTTATATTATGTATTATATGTATGTTTGGTTAAAACTTGTTTAGTGTTAATATAGATAAATATATGTACATAGTACATATGTATGTTTAAAGAAAAAAAGTAAAAATGCCAAATAATATAGAAAATTTATATAAATATTTATACATACATACATATGTAGCTATGTATGTATTGTATTATATGTATCATAAACATATTTTTTATTATTATTTGTTCTATGTTTTTTTTACCTTTTTCTCTAGATTTATTTTTAGCAAAGTTACGATTTTTAAAATTTTTAAATATCCGTCATTTTGAAACAAAATGGTAGATCAGGTTGTTTAACGGACTTAGCTGTAATATTTATAAGGTAATTTTTTTTAGAAAATTTCTAGGAGAATTTACTTAGAAATACAGAAGTTAAAATCGTGACACAAATGACCAAAAAATTAAAAATAATCTATTTTCAGTCATGAAATTTTAAAATTATTTTAGAAAATGATATTTGCAAAAAGGAATATATATTTTTGTCGATTTATATTTATTTTAATATATATACAGTGTAATTATTGATAACATATTTTTCTTTCAATTGGTATTATTTTATAATTTATTATTACTTTTACTTTATTGTATTGTGATTTTTAATTTGTATTGAATTTAATATTAATAATTCTAAAATACATAAAAATATATTTTTATATATAACGTTTGAGTTCACTAGCAATAATTAATGTTACTTGATTCATAATATACGATATAAGAAAATTTATGCTACCGATTTTTTTCAAAATAAACGTTGAAGGTCCTTTATAATTTTTTCTCGAGACCCTAATTTCTTGACACGTGATTACGTACCTCTAAGTCGAGTTTTCGACTCTCATCTCACCTTCTACCGAATTGTTTATTTTTTCGAGCCCCAAAAAAACATTCGAAAACAAAATAATGAGGGGTTGAAGATTGACGATTACGTGTGTCGAAGGGCGTCCTTAGCGTGCAACGTTCAAGGTCCTTTTTTCGAATAATTTATATTAAAATATCATTGATATAACGCACAAAAAACGATCGATCAGAATCGCTACAGCAAGCGACATGTTCGCTGGGTGGAAACTTTCATTAGTGATTTTTTCGAGTCGTTTTTTTGGCGGGTCGGTATCAAATTCTTTAGGAGTGATATCAGAGGTTGGAAGCGGACAAGTGAAGCGGGCAAACCGAGGGCACAAAAGGTCCACAGGTAGACGCGAAGGACTACCGAGGACACCCGAAAGTGATTGAGCGAGATCATATATCGCCGCCAAAAAATCAGATTCGATCAGGATCAAATTAAAGGTGATGGAATAAGATGAATGGGAGACGTGTGTAATTATTGATAATTTGTTATAATATTTCGTTTTGGGTTTTCTAGTATTATTTATTACACACCTATGAGGTTGCGTGTCTGGAAGATACGGTGCAGCATCACGCGAGATGAAATCTGAATGCGTGAAAGACCACAAACACGCATGGGATAGATCTAAGAAATGCGATCTATATCCTTGCGTATGAAGAAGATTATAAATTATGAGTAGAGTTACGTAATTTATATAATGTGAGTGTATTATTATAAATAAATTCTCACGTATATTGTAGATAATTCTTTCAGGACATGGTAGGTGCATCAGGATAAGCAACCATGCGTTTCTAACAAAAGTTTTCGGATGTAATTATCGCATGGGAAAATTTAAAACAATCCTATCTCCGATCCTTAGTCCAATTATCGGCTTCTTTATAAGCAACTACGCTGCTTCTTTCCTGTCTTAAATTATAGCATTTATGTATTAAAGATGCCTAATGACACAATTATTACATATTCTTAAAATTCACATGATAATATGAATAAGTGGATAAGTTTACATACATATATGATACGATCAAGCACCATGTGTTTTGCGGTCGGTAAACAAATTTTCTCGAATTAAAATTGCAAAACGCCAATGTCAATGCAATCTGTTCTCGAAAGTCTCTCAGATTTGATCTGTCAGTTTGACTCTTGACAGTTATGCGGCTGCGGTGTAATGTCTGGTGATTACGGCAAAATGATTTGTTTGATGCGGTTTGAGATTCACGTCGTTAAAACGGTCCTAATCTAATTGTGGTTGGCGCAACATATTAATTCCTAATTATCTAACCGTAGAAGTGTGATTGATATTCACATTTCCAAAATGAAAATAATAGATACACAAATTCTTGTGTAACAATCACTAGACTACTATTAAATGCATAAGCTTTTAAGATAAGAGAATAGAACATATGTTAAAAAAGCAACCTAATCAAAGATTGGACTATTTCTTATTGCGTCACATATTTTTGCTACCAGACTAATTTTAAATATGCCTTCAAATGATTTAAAACTTGATCCAATGCATGTAACTATTATTTTACTATTTATTTGTGTTCATGTTCTATATGTATGAGCTAGTTTAGGCAGGGACATCATTTCAGATTTTTCCAGGGAGGGGAAGGACAAAAGTTGGCAAAACTTCCACTTCATTAAGATTCATAGTATTTCATTAAATGACATGTATTTTTATAGCCAAATTCAAGGGAGTCCCTGTTTAGAATCCGCGTCAAAAGAAATAAAATCGTGCCGTCGCCATCGCATTGGAAACGCTCGGTTGTCTAGGATAGGACTTATAATGAAAAAGAATCGAACGACGCATATCTAAACCAAATTTTGGTCATTATTTATCCTTTCTCAGAAGTTAAAAATCCACGTCAAAAGCAATAAAAGCATTGGGAATGCTCGTAACCGATTACATGTCACAAACGATACTATAAAAAAATACATGTTACATGTAACAAGTAAATAAAAATTATTCGATTATTTAACCGGTACAATACTATTAACTACATATTTTTATTTCAGTGATCATCTTTTCAGGCTACTTTTAAATGCACTTCTTTCAAATAATAATAGTAATAATAAGATAAAAATATTTATTTATCTATCTACATAGATGTCTATGTGTAAAAATAATAAAGTAAGTAAGGATTTTTATATATGAATTTATAATAGCAAACTATCTAATTTTATAAAATATATAATCTGTATTTATAAAATACAACAATACAACATTAGTTCATAAGCATTCATTATAAAACAATTGCTTTTCAAATTTAATTTTGCATGAACAATAAATCATATTTTCTGCAGGTATAATTAGCTGATTATTCAATGGATACAATAATAGTATCTATTTAGTATTTTTATTTCATTAACCCTTTGAGTAATGAGTTAATTTTTACACATTTGGTCAAAAATGATTTTTAAATCAGGTATTAAATACTAGTCTACTGACGATTTTAACTTATTTTTTCAATATTAAAATTTTTTTATTAATATTTTGTCACAAACTTTAATCAGAGTAGCTGATTGGTTTTGAAAAAAAAGAGCAAGAGAACAAAAGGTTAATATGTTTTTTTATAAATTATTACTATGTAAGATTATTAGTTTATTTTGTATGAAAATAAATATATATATATTGCAACGTTGAATTATACAAATTAAATATTAATGTCAAGTGTATCTAACTACAAATAATAGTATCATGACATAAATGGCAAATATTTTAACAATTGTGCAAAGGTCATTTGCGTTATACAAAAAACACAAAAAATTCATTCAAAATTTCCCAACATCCACTGGACCATAGTTCCCCATCTGTATTGTTATGACAATTCGTCTCCTTTGAACATCCGCTCGTTTGTGACAAAAATAAGCGAACGTACTTGAACCGATCCATTGTATAACTACATCGCGCATTAAAATCTACAACTTAACGCAAAATTAAGCACGATGCAATTAGATGCACAATGCCCTCGTTATCTTGCATGTAAGCATATCAATTAAAAGTTTAGATATTATCTAAACAAAAGTCTCGATTTATCTTAAACATGAGCGATCTTCAATGGTCACCGGTGCGGAAACAGTAGTCGGCGTGCAAAACGTTCTGAAAGGGAAACTCCTATTGTTTTCGGTCAGTGTGAACTGTACCGAGATCTAGTTGCATAATAATGAAGAACGGTTTGTTAAACTTTACTACAGTTAAGATGCGTCGCTTGAGCGAGAAAAGTTATGTACTGGGATGATTGATGATGATTCCGAGCAAGAACAATGCGTTGAATGTGTGTTATGTAAACAGTTTTTGTTCGAGGTGCGCGTTTGTCCGGTTAAATGGTTGAAAAATGTCAATCGGTAAATTCCAGACGTTCTTCTTAAGAATCAAGTTAATATCAAACTATAAAAAAATCCGATGTAAAGAATTGAATTGACTAGCTCTCATTTCTAATTAGGAAAACTTTAAAAGTTAATTGCGAAATGACGAGGGATATAATTTTGAAGATTTTTTTTAATACTTTTAAAAATAGAATTCACTGTATCTAAAAAGACTGACTTTATTTTAAGCAACTTGTAATTTTATTTACCATGAATTTTCTGCTTCTACAATATCGTACTAGAGTCTAGTATTACGGAATATATTCTAAATCCGAATATAAAATGAATATTCCAATTACGTTTATACAATAATGAATACTAACCTACTATATTAGGTTAGTATAAATCAAACATCACTAAAGCATTAAAATCAAATCCATTGACACTGTTCATATGTCATACATTTTTTGCCATTAAATTACACACAAATTACACGACTCGTTCATATAAACTCATATTAAATTACACACTCCACGTCGTTACAAAACCGTATGATTATGGCAAAATATAGACTAGATACATATTCACCATATAATAAAAAACATATAGTTTATTAGCTCCGACTTAAGGTCACATTTTTTTGTAATACGTTTATAAATTTATTAAACCCATACGATTTTTTACGCGACATCAAATTAAACTGAAAAAGAAGATTGTCAATTTTTGACTCACGTGAAACCGTAATAACAATAAATAAATCACACTCGTTCGTTTTATAACAGATTTATGTCCAATTACAAAACCCGCAGCTGGGGCCACGTCGAAAAACTGGATTTATTGTGACATGGATTTAAACGCTGGGGTCATTGGTTCAAATATGCACACTGGACGTAATTAAAAGCACACAATACAACAGTTCGTGAGCTAAACTTCAAAGTCAGCACATTTGATAAGGTTTGAAATATGGGCAGTCGAACGTGTTGCAATAAAAAAGTTCAATTTCGACAACGACGACTGCGAATTACCCACACGTAATATAATGACTGATACATGATGGTTCAAAATAAACGGAATTAAAAAAAAGTTATCTATTAGCAATAAGTACAACTGTACTATATTTTTAATCATGATACTAGCAAAAAGTATAGTTTAATTAAGGACACTTCCATTTCACTATTTATTTCATTTTGTCTATTATATATCTTTATAGATTGCAGTAAAAAACTAAACTAGTGATTTTCTTGTGTCAATATGTTATGAATAGGATTCTCTAGATAGAAATAATTCGCTCGATCTTATCGTATATAAATATAATGTTTATCGGGTGTCTACTATGACCGAAATATGCAGAACTCGTTCGCTGAACGAAACAATATAATGCAAAATCCATTTTTTATTTAATATTTTAATAGAACCATAGTACTGGATCAATACTGCTTTTTCTCAAAGATCTAATGTAATTCTATCACGATAAATTCTATGAAAAATACCAAATATGCAGCAAGAAAATAGAATCATATAAAATTGCATGTTTCAAGTTATTTCTAATGTTTTTTCCGATACATACTTTGCTATAAAAATATGTATGAAATTAGAGTGCTTTTTTATAGTCACTTAGTCAGTTATTTTTGCGCGAGTTTCAATTCGCGCTGTATCATTACGTGTACGTTAATAGGAATAAATAGATATTGAAGGGGTCGTGCACGCAATGACACCGATCCGAGAAGTATTCAAAGTCCTCAGGGCAGATAACTTCCTGGGTTGGGTCGCGGACATAAAAGTAAGATATATATAAAGAGAGAGAAAGAGAGAGATTCTATGTTTCGCGAAAGAGGAGGCTAGGTACACGAGGTGCCCATTCATGGACGAAACTCTAATGATCATAAATGCAGACAATTTCAATAACTGGTTTGGCGGATTTTACGAAGCGGTTTCTGGTGCAACGACATCTAATGCAAAACGATCGCCACGAGACCGGAGCAAATCAATGGGGATAGATACAGATTGTATACGCGAAAAGAAGAATAGTGTTAATAATTTGGCAATAAGAAATAAGTTGGTAATTAAAATAAAATTAACTAGAAAAAGATACGAAATATAATACATCTCGTTATCTCTATAAGCAAATAAATGTTCGTCCCTTTTCTTGGAATTTATATAATATAAGATATTTTACGATGCACACAGTTAAGTCAGATTAAAAGCAATCATTATTTATGATAAACTGTAACTAGATTTATAATATTAAATTACAGAATATAAACACATCATTAAGCGCTGTATATTTTTCGATTTAATAAATTCGTTATAAAATAAAAATGTAAATAATGCTACTATAAAGTATGCAAAAGACATGTAAGATTTTAAAAAGGCTGTATTTTTTAAAGAAAAAAAATAAAGGTATCTTTTCAAAGACACCTATATATTTTTATCAATTTTTATGAAATTGAATGTTAAAATCGGTAATCGGTTTTATTTAAAAGTTACTGACCTTTTAATTTATGGCCAAAGATTTTAAAGGTGATATAAAATTATAGATTACGAAAGTATGAGTTTTTAAATGCTGATTTCAGATACTTAATAGTTAATATATTATACACAATACCAGAACGGTAAAACAGTGGTTAAAATCAGCGACAAATACCTGAAAGACAGAGGTTCGAATCTTTTGTTTTTCAAATTGTATCGTGTCTAGGAGATCTAAATTAGTGATTATTATATAATTATTAATCCGGTAGATAATTTCAGAATAAGTTTTGCTAGATTTTACTAAATTAAAATCAATTTGTGCATTGTAATCTACTGATTTAACCCGCCGTTGGTCGCACGGCGGCGCAGCGCTCACCCTATCGGTTTTTTTGATGCCGTTTTTTTTTGTATGAAACATATTAACTTGTGGGTCCCTCTACTTTTCAATAATTATGTTTTCTTCAATATTGCAGGCTCAAACACGTGTTTACTAATTTGATATACATTTGGTTTTGCGTATTAGTTGTGTTAAATCAAGGATCGAGAGAGAACGTTATTTACGCGGGTTAGATTCGTGCTGGAAATTATATTTTTTGGTAGTTTCTTTTTATTATTATTTACTTTTTTGTTGTTATTATTATGTTTTTAATTTATTTTATAAATATATTTAATTTAACTCTTTTGATACATAGTATAAAAAAACTATTTTGAATTTTTTTTTCGATTCCTTAGATAATTAAAAAAAATTAAACAAATTTATCGCAAAGTTTGCAAATAAAAATATAGCAGTATTTAGGAGAGAAACCTGACACTGCGATAGTTCATCACCCAGAACCAAGTGAATAGAATCGTCCCAAATGTAATTTTTGCCCTAGGAAAAAAATCGCAAAATCCCCATCAAATGCCACATGTGCTATAACCCAATATGCAAAGAACATTCATCGGCATTATGTCCAGATTGCATAACTAAGTATTCAAGTAATCAAGATCAAAAAAAATATATATTTTTTCATGTTATTTTTAAAGTTATAAGCATATATCTAAAAAAAAAATATTTTACTTATAAAATATTTATTATTTTATTTTTCTTCTTTCGTTATGTAAATAAAAGTTTTAAAGAATTTATTTAATTTATATATACAACACTAAAATAAACCAAAAATAAAAAAAATAATAAATATTCGATATTTAAACTTAAAAACATAAAGAACTGAGAGGCGGCTATTCGCTCAGGCGCGACCAACGGCGTATGCAACACTCGCGCGACCAACGGCGGGTTAAGCTATAGTAATAGTTAATAATTAATAAAACTTTGCTTTCAGTCTGGTATCTCACAACTTACTTAGTAGTTGTTGGTTGTGTTTACCACGTTGTAAATTGCAAAGCATTGGGTTTACAACGCATGTTGTTACAAAAAATCAACTATAAATAAATGCATTTAGTTATTTTATATATTTTTAGCAAACCAAATTTCAGAAATATCATTGATAAAATTTTAAAGAATTGAATTTTACAGCCATGTAATATGCAATATAAAACATGTGTGTATATTATACAATTGTGTAATAAAATCTACAGTTTAATTTCGTTTCATAAAATATTTTTTAGCTATAAAATCACTTCATTGTTAAAAATACAATTTTTTAACGAGTCTGTTTGATCAGCGTAGCGTATAATTTTAGTTAAAAAGACGAATTTATTATCGCGGCGAACCGTTTGAAAAATCTAGTTCAAAGGTTTAATTGTTAACGACGAGAGAATAAATAAAAAAAATGCTATTAAAACCAGATTTTCATGATATACAACCGATTATGTTTACGATGAGACGCTTCGAACAATGAAGGCTCGTGCTATTAGATACTATTTATATTAGACGAAACACAATAGGTTTGGAAAATTATGAAAAGTCGTTAAGTTCAATCAATATCAGATCGACTACATTTTTACAATACGATTGATGTTAATTGTGATTGTTTATGGCATTAAATGGGTCGTTGATACGAAATAATTGCGTTAATAAACTCGTGATCACTCACCGGAAGGCAATGAAACAGAGTAGAACAAGTTGATGATTCGACTTACCTGTAACAAAAATTAAAAAAATGTTATTAATTTTAATATAAGAATACATAACATGACAATGAGTATATAAAAGTAAAAAATCTGAGATGCATTATTTCACGTAAATTATCTCGACTTTCGAAGCAAAGTATTTCTCGCGCGCACAAAAAAATCACTGTAATCGTCTCGCCGATTTTCTCGTGTAATAAATTGACGAATTATCTAGAAAAGGTTCGAGACGTTTTACGGGTTTACAAAAACATATATATATAGAGAGAGAGATAAGACAGATGTGTACATTGTGTGCACGTACCATAATTGCGAACGGCGTTCGCCGATATAAGTCATTATAGAAAACTCGACGTGCACTTTCTCTTGACGTATCACGAGATGGGATGCTGTGAAGATGTAAAAACAAATATGCGCCGATTGACGGGAAAACGTCGTTAGTCGAGAAGACGATAAGTGTGAGACGATGTCTTGTTTGTAAAGAAAGGAGAACTGTGTTAATTAAGGAAAATGTTTTTGTAAAATTATCAAATACTGCATATAAAACTTTTACAATCAACATAAAGTAGATCCGATTATATTATAAAAAAAATAATTGTTTAACATAAAGTTGACAATTATTACAGATTGCTGTCGTTGTAATTAGCAGAACTGCTATTTATTCCTTAGCTATTTTGCTCTGCAAATAAGAGAGTCGTTTTTATATTTTTTAGACCACTTGAATATAGTGTCAAAAAAACAAATTCATTTTTTGTACAAGCTCAACATGAAACACAATACAATTAAAAAGTTAGAAGATGTTTGTCACCGGTTTAAGATTAAGCGTTTTAGATACTTTAACCATTAAAATAATACCACAGGAATAATTGATTTTATTAAAAAAATGTTAAAGCTAACTAAAAAAAATCCGACACTAAAAATAGTCTATGATATAATAATTCAAGACATTAAAATATCTTCATCCATGTATTACTAGCATCTGCCAGATAAATTATATTTTCACTAGTAAAAATGAATTTTTAATTAAAAATAATATTCACTGGTGAAAATGTATTTCGATATGATTTCACTGAAATTATATTTTTAGGATTAATTTGAAAAGTTTTTTTTAGATTTTTCAAGGGATTACTCGAGAATTCAGAGACATCATTTCAGCATTTTTAATATATTTTTTCATTAAGATTCATTTGATTCACTTAAATAACATGCATTTTTTCGTGGAACGACGCAGACGAAACCCGTGTTGTTGATATATCTGCGTCCGGTCTGAAGTTTTCGATACACAATTTTTACCCTTTTTATGATAGTGATGACTTTCATACATATTTACAATCCGGAAAAAATGAAGGTGTAAGCGATAAATTGAAAATTATTTGAAACGGAGATTATAATATTTAACATATGTAAGTTAATCTGATATTATATATCTTGAAATGTCATTACTTCACTCAAAGCAATCATTATAAACTTAAGGGTAAGTTTACGACTAAAAATTTACAGATCAGATTTACAGCTTTGTAAAGGTAAATCCGCAATAAATTCCGCGGAACCAGTTCGCGTGAATTTGAAACGCCCCCATAAATTATATTTTTTTATTATTATTTTATTTATATATACATAACACACATAAGTGGCTTTTTCCCTTTTTCTTAATGCAGCCGATATCTAATGATAGTCGACCGTAATAAACACAGGAACTGGTAAAACGTGACAAGAATGATCCGACCACTTTCTCGGGCCGTCATCGAAACACCGGATAGAAAATTATTTAACGTGACTTTTGCGATAATGGAGGTATGATTTTACCTCAAAGGGTGACCGACTGTTGCGATTTAATAATTTTCTTCACGATCGAACGAAAACAACGCCACTTTCATCGTGATCTGCTGAAGCGTCGTTTATTGGAGTGTAATTTCTGGAATTATGGAATGCCATCGGATAGCAATTTTACATAGTGCATATACCTCTGAGCTACCGACGATGAGGATTTAAATTGCAAGAAGAACAAGTTGATAACGAGCAAACACCGCTGAAGTTATTTATGCATGATAATGATGATATGAACAGCTCGATGGCTCAATGCTTTAGGTGTAAGTCTGGAGAGAGAATCAGTAGACTATGCGTTTTGACTTTTGACTTTAAATTCATTAAAATATCCCCACTTTTTACTTTTTAGAATTGTCTTTAATGCCTTAAAGTCAATATACATGAATGAATTTCACTTATTTGTAAATCAATTTTTGAAAATAATATATAGCAGACATGATTTTATTTGCAAAGAAACAACAACACCTCTGTTCAGATATTGATATATAATATTATTTGCTTTAAATAATTAAAACCAATAAATAAGTATACTACGGCATCTAATGAAGTGAAAACTAAATAAAAAAAGTAGGTCAAGAACAGTATGAGTTGATTTGAGGAAGAATAAGTGTGCTTTAAATCTACATCTGCAATTACCTATAATGGTCTGCGAGGTAAACTTACACAGCAATTTTAATTATTTATTCACTAATAAATAACACGAGGTGTATCTCTAGATAGCTTCTGTTGCTTTGAAATATTGCCATGGAAAACTGTTCCTCTTACACGCCACACACGTCTAAATATATTTTATCGTATATAGTATAAATACTGCATACACGGTAATCACAGATGATCCTGTCGCAGCCCATCGGGTTATTAATCGGCATTAACCCCGTGGTGCTCGTACGATAAATTCCAAAGTCACTCCTCTCGTAATCGATCTATGCATTTTTATTTTAATAATTCCGCGTCGAGTGAAAGTACTTGTATGGTAATAATTGAAAAACCAGTTTTCCGTCACACGCCCGGCGCTCCTCTCCTGAAACGGAAAATTTGCATCCGACCATAATACAGCCTCCTATCGCAAGTCATCCGGTTAATCTTGCGGTCGGGGATGTTAAGTGCCATGAAATCGTCTGCCTCTTTATTCCATACAACCATACACATCCGTCGGTAGACCGCGAGAGTCGGCCATTAATAACATTCATTCACCAACTAGCTTATGCAACTCATTTCTTTGATGAATAAAAATAAATAAATATTTTAGGCTCAGTCAATCGAAAGAAAAAAAGTGTTTCCGAGTCACATTTGAACGCTTTCTCTACTATGGAAGTACGCTTTATTAAGATTGCATCATCGATTAATGCTTAAATTGTATTATTCAAAGAAAAGAGAACAAAGAATATGGTTTTACTAAAACAATTAAAAAATATACTGACTAAGATGCAAATCTAATATCACAAAAAGGACTAATGTTTAGTGTTTTTTATTGTAAAAAAGCCAAATCTAGGAATTTTCATTTCTTAAGAAATTTACTGATTTCTCAAGAATTTTTTTAGTTAAGAAATTAATTTGTGCGAATATTTTGGAATGGTTTTCAACTGCTGAATTTATATATATCGCTGCATAAGGAAAGGTGGGTTATTATTTTCATATTATTATTAAAATAATGTTGCTTAAAAAAAATATTTTTCGGTGAAATAGTTTGGTTTGTAAAACTTTTTATTCGATTAAATTATTGTAAAATAAATATATAATATTGTCTATAATATACTAATAAATAACACGTGGTATACATTAATATAATGTTAAGCTAAGTTTTGTGTTCCAGATTCCATTAATGAATTTCTATGGTGAAAAATATTTTTACCCTCCCCGCAAAACATAGTTTAGCTCTGATTATTTATCTGCATTTTTAACAGTCGATTATTATTTTGCCAATTATGTGTGACCCGTACTTATATCAGTTGGCAATTCATAAAAAATATTTTTAACCACACAGCAGATTCATAATTATATGGAATTCTATAGATTTTGACAAAAAAATATGATATGATAAAAAAAAACTAAAGAAACTAATTTTAAAAATTAACATTTTTAACTAATGTTTTACTTTTTAGTTTTTGAACCTTTTAATATAACAATTTAATTAATAATATATTATAAAATATAATAAAATATATAGCACCCTACACTACATTAAAAACAATTGTCGCTAAATTAGCAATTCCAATATAACAGATTTCAGTAGCAAGAGGATTAATACTAGAGTCTAAAAATCACAGTATAAATTTTAAGATACATTAGTAAATCATCTATTGAATTTCTCGAAATAGTTATTACAAATTTAGAAGTATCCCAATATTGTTTTTGAAAGCTTGTTTAGGCAAAGGACCGTGAGATTTCGTAGTAAAATATTTATAAAAAGTACATTGCCCAATATAGACAATAGTGTTTTGCAAATTCAGTCGTGTCTGGGAGATCGAATTTAATGATTATTATATAATTATAATTCTGATCAATCATCATAAATTAGGTTTACCTACATTCTTTTTACATAGTTATCGACAAGGCACGTTTCAGACTGTCGATTATAAATAAGCATCAATTCAAAGCATTTGAATGTATTTACTTGATAGTCGTAAATTACCGTATATTTTAAACATTTGATAAATAAATAAATGTGAAAAACCCTTATATATGGCTTAGGAAGTGTATGCAGTCGTATAGCTACAGAAAAACTGCTATTGAGCAAAGAAACGCGTTTAACAGGCCAATACATACAATTAAGAACAAGGCTTTATGATGAGAGTAAAATTAATTTATTTAGGCCAGATTGGATTATGTGGAAAATGTGGAAAAATATATAGCGAATAATTTCTTCAGGAAAATGTGCGAAATCCAGCTAACCAAATGATCTGGGGTCGCTCCTCATATTCCGGATTGGAAGGTATACACTTCATCAAAGAAACAATGGATTATAAAAATATACTTTTTTCATTCCTATGTTGGATGAAAAAAAATATAATAGAAATTCAATCCATTATCAGACAAAACTAGTCATTAAGGTTTATTGACCAATTCGATGAATGCAATAAATGCAAAATACAATATCTAAGAATATAAGCAAAAAAATTAAAACTAACCCTAGAATATCTTTGGGGCATAAATAAGATGAATATTTAATTGCACAATTCAATAAAAAATTAAAAACTTACAAAAATGATTGAAAGAATATGTCTCGGCGAATTAGATCATAAACTTTGAATAATTTCATGCTTTTCGTGTTTTAGAATTATTAATTGCTTCAACAAAACAATAATATTATTTTAAATACTAGAATATAAAAAAATGTGCACGATAACAATAACATAATAATAATAAAGAACACGAAGAACTATCGCATTAATAAATATATTATATCAAAACATTTCCTTATACTACAAGGTGTATACTAAATTATTTTAATGAGCTATTGTAGATCGTGATGTAGATT
This sequence comes from Plectrocnemia conspersa, assembly GCF_051122295.1. Taxonomy (NCBI): domain Eukaryota; kingdom Metazoa; phylum Arthropoda; class Insecta; order Trichoptera; family Polycentropodidae; genus Plectrocnemia; species Plectrocnemia conspersa. Next base: position 7,557,846 of record NW_028277177.1, on the reverse strand, counting down.
TAGGTGAAAAATCACTTTTGCACGTTCACTATAATAAATTAAGAGAGTAATAAAAATAATCATTAAATAAATTTTATTATATTTATTCACTCACAGTGTAAATAATATCTTTTAAACGCAGCGCTTAAGCACGAGAGTAATAACACCAGATTACCATAATGAATAATTTGCAACATTATAAATGTATTAGCGCATAAAGGAGTTATGTGTAAATATAAATAACAATAAAAAAGCTTTGGCTTAATGTTATACGAGAGATATTAAGTTAATTGAAGTTGCTTGTAATGCGATACGCTGATAGTAAACTTAAGAAGGTTTTCTTCCATATGATTATTTTTAATCGTACCTGTATAAGTTATATAAACTTAAACAATAATAGTATTTCAATGTAAATTGTCAGATTTATTAAAACGTAATCGTAAACTGTTGATTAGATTAGAAAATCTTGCCTTACGTTTATGAGAATTGTAAAAAATAATGGTTAATATATGTATTTATCCTTATTGAGCTTTCACTATACATAATTTATAATATGTATTTGAACAAAATATAAGATCAAATAATAACTATACAGTTTAATATAAATAAAAATATACGTAAAGCTACGCAATTATATAATAGAGTACTTGAGTACAAATACACTACACATTCTATAAATATAAATTATAAAAAAATTACATGTTAAGTCACTTTAGGCTTTTAAGTGCAATTACGAAATTGTCGTAGATAATGCATAGGTGCAGAAATATCAAACAAACCTACTGTTGACATTAATTATTATTTATTTTGCACTTTATACTTAAATTATTAATGTTGAAATGTGTAAATTGTTGTGGTTAAAAATAGATGTTACGTGTGGACAAATGACTCCAAAGTGTTAAGATATTTTTTGTAGAATTATATTTAAACGTGTAAAAATATAACTTTAATTATAAATAAGTAGTAACTGTAATACACCATAATCTTGAATTACTTTGCTGCGATAAATTTTAAAAAGGCTCAGAACTTTTTGAAATCGCGAATCGAGTTATGCAAAATAATTTGTGAAGCAGAAACTTTTTTGATGCATTTTTGCCTTTAGTTAAAAGCAGATCAAGTTACTTATTTTAAAAAAAAAAACATGTCAAATTTAGAGACAATGTTTCAAGAACTGTATAAATACACATACCATAAATTATCGTTACATAAACGTTAACCTTTTTGGCTCAAATACTTGTCGCTGAGCATTCATCATAGTGACATTTCTGTGTCAGAAGCAGTGAGCGCATGCGCACTCGCATACCGTTCATATCACATATATTCATCTTTCGTTTGCGAATATAACCAAGTTATGAACTTGACTGCATTGTTAAGTCACGCTCTGTATATAGCCGCGGCGGAACGGTGGACGAGCACGCATTGACAACAGAAAACGGAACCGGGTCGAGATGAGATACTACTGTGGGTATGAAAGAAGAAGATAAAAAAACGGACAATTTTCTCACAAATCGATTCTCGGGAAGTGCATCTAAGAAGCGTCCAATTTGATGCCGCCGACGTAACGTTACGTGACTGTCACGTGTCCGTTATGCAACGAACACGTGACTGTCGACAACTATTCGTATGGGTTTGTGTTTGAGAAGCGCTGACGTTAACAAGGTTTCCTGTATTTGTAATACGAATATATTATGGTGTATTATATAATAAATCGTTGAATATAATTCTGCGGATTGCACTATAAACATGCAGGTCCGTTTAACTTTGATTTGACATTCAATCTTCTAGCAATCAGAATTTTATGTATATACATAAGAACTTTATTTAAATAACTAAATATATAAATGAATTATTTCTGGTTTATAGGTCCGCGGGGGTGTGATTTCCAAGAAATAGACGACGGAAAGCTAGTAACGATTTATTTAGTATAACATACATTGCATGGAAGAGTATTGCTTTTATTCGAGCGCTGGTGGAGAAGCTGGCGGAGAAATGATGTCCTCGGAATGGACCTCTGGAAGCAGAACGTGGTCGTGATCGATCGTTTAGGTCTCTTGTGAGCCACTCCTCCTCGTAATCCGCCGATACATCTGTATCTGTTCCTCTCTAACTGATCGACCTTATGTATCGTAAGTTGGAAAGCTCTCCGACGAATCATAACGATGCAGATTCAACCAAATAAATTACTATCATCTGCATTTTTTATAAGTAACTCGATATACAAATCAGCAGAAATAGCATCATATATGACCAATTGAATGTGCCACACAGTTCATGGCAGCGAATTAAAAAGAGTAATCGAATTTATGCGATAGCCAAACTATTTTTTTTAAATAGATTATTAGTAATCTTGTTGAAGATAACTGGGCATTAAAAATCATTGCTTTATACAAGTTTATGTTTAAATACTGAAGGCTTTATACAAAAACTTTGTCTTGAAAATATATTTACTGAAACTGTTAATGATTAATTTCTATATATTTTTGCTAGTTTTTAGCGCAACACTGAAATATAAAATAATGATTATTGTATAAATATATAAGCTCTATAACAATTTATAGCATATAAAATTGATTACAAGAAATTAGTTTTAAAATCAAAAGATTTTAAAGTCTAATTTGTATTTTCTTTATGTATGTTTTATTATATATTTATACATCCCGTTAAGTTATTATATATTATTTTATAATTCTGAGGTAGAAATGTTTGTTAATAAAACAGTACGTGATTATACTTTAGATAAAAACAAGAATTATCACGTGTGCATCAAACGATCCCATTATCATAATTTAAAACCCTTATACGTTGACAATAATAGGAAAATATATTTTTTACTACGGCAACAATGTAAATGCATTACCGAGAATAGTCCATTAGAAAGATGCCAGTGTGTGGAGAAAAACTTATTCGCCTCATTGTGATTCTCTGAGTGTGACGGGACGATTGTTTTGATGATGTCTTGATATCTAATATGGAAACCAGCATGGCTAAACCTAGGGCATATAATGCGATTAAGCCTACTTGTCAAGATCGCTACATTTTATTTACATCGCTGAACTTGTTGACTCGATACTTATTTAATGAAATATGTATATACGAAAGTTATAAATTATTTGCATTGTATACAAAATATAGATTAGAAAAGTGAGTCGGCTCATTTGAAAGCTCCTTTGCTTGGCTTTGGATGTGTAATACGCGAATCGACAAGAAAGGAAGGCAGTCTGACGAGATAAAAGGGTTGACAAAAACGACACTACACCAAAGTAGTGGACTAGTACTTACAAGTAAGGCCATATAAAGAGCCAGCACTGAACAATACTCGTCCGAGTGAGATTTGTAAGCGGCTTTCACGTTATCCGCGAAACGTATTGCTTAATATAGACAAATTTAATTTTAAATACGTAACCAAACATTCATTAAAAACTATTTAAAACAACAGATAACGCTCATCAGCAAACGAGTCTGGTAATCTCATAGTGATTGACAGCTTAGCCATTAAGTTGCATAAACAAGGCTTCTTAAAAAAAAGCTTTATTGCATAATTAACCATAAAAGCTACAATACATGATATTAATAATATCTGACGTGTTTATGACAGTCCTCGGCGGATAATCTGATTTGTAAGCCGTTGACAAGCCCTGACCGAGCAGAAGCGCGGCAAGAACTAGACCGTTTTATTGAGATGAGCCGGCGGGAGGGTAACTCGGTAACCTGTCATCCTTGGAGCAGGTTCCCAGGAGAAAGAAGCTTTGTAGAAGAAGTCGAAGACCGAGGGGATCACAGAGATTGCCGCGATACGAAATGGAAGTTATTAAAGCCAATGACACCATGACTTAAACGGGAGACGCACATACGGAATTGCACCCGTATTACCGCGAATGTGTCCAAGACAGGAAATAATAAATTATGCAAGCCGCAAAGTGTTTATGTAATATCGTATTAAAAGTTTTTTAATAATATAAAAACACTCTTAAACGAAGAGGTATTTTATAAATTGGTGTTTAATTAGATACTCGAATTATTTTTCCATTACTGTATAAAAAAGTTTGACGCGACTCTCATAAATGAAAAGAAAATACAAGGGCTAGAAAATATCAAGTGTACTAGTGATCGATCTATACTTGTTTCCATAATGATATGCAATAGACAGTTATGAACAGGAGGAAAGCCCCCATTGCGGATAAATATCCAAGATGACTATTAAGCATGCCGAATAGTAGGAGCGTGGGCGTTTCGTTGTTATACTACATTAGTCAAACAAATTGCCGGGACACGAAGGGCGGACTATATTGTATAGGTATTATCACGCCATTTTACAAATGACAGTATGTAAACACAATCATGAATATTATAATGTAAGTTACGGGAGTATCATGGGCGATATGTTCATTCTTCGACACGCATGACAGCCTTGAATAATTGATGTATTCAAATTTGATTATACGCGATGTGCTGAATTATACTGATCTATTTATTTGTAATGATGACTAAAATAAAATTGAAGTATAAATATTTTTCATCAACTATATCTCGCTTCTCAAGAGCAAGTTCAAGCGTAGAAAAATAATCGAAATTATTATTATTAAATGTTACTTTGCATGTAAAAGAGTCGCAACGGTAATAAATGACTAAAACAAGAAATACATGCATAGGTACGTCTGGAAAACTGTCCCATGGCGTCTAGGTATATTATCATCAGCAATATCGTCGAGTATCGTATTTAAGCATGCAAAGTATAGAGAGGTATGAATAAGTAAAGGTGTTATTAAATTATTGTGTAATATTTTATATCATAAATCATCTTACGCCATTAAAGAGCAAGATTTCATATTTTTACATTTTATTATAGACGTTGATTAAGAATCAAATTTAAATGCATGGTTTTAAGGTAATGCATATTTAAATTGAACAAAATAATAATAAGTAAAAATTACTACTAAATAAGTTAGTGTGTATTACCAGTAAAGTTGTATTTTTGCTAGTATAAATATAATTTCACTAATTTACACAATTAAAATGGATGATCATGTACACGTATTTCCACATAATGACATAATTTGACAAAATAGCATATTATTTAAAATAAATTAAACCATTGCGTTTGATTTATTGTATTTAAAATAAACCAAAAATAATTAAACTAATGAAAACTCTAAAATTATATTTAGTTTCAAAACTTAATAATAGTAATAGTGAAATGATATGCTGCACTAAGCTATTAATCAAAGGTATCAAACTATGGTTAGTTTTAAAATTTTCGATAGATCAAGCTATGTTTGGTTAATTCGTTTAAATTAGGTTTGGGTTTGAACATCAAATGAACCTTTCGCAGCTGTCAAATTGCGTTTTATTTTGCATATAATTTCACTGGCATTTATTAATTAAATTATATTTTTGGTATACCGGTCAAATTGTATTCGGATATGATTTCACTAAAATACCAGTGAAAATATAAACAATTCACTGTAATATATAAATGGAGTGAAAACGTATTTTTTACATTTTAATTATGTACATATTTATAATACGAATATAATTTACTGCTGTAATTTAATGCAATATTTACTTTAAATCGATTTTGTAATATGTTTTTTGTAAAGTTTAACTTATAATTGCTTTATTTTATTATAATTAAATTTGCACAAAAATTTTCAATTTATTAAAAATAAATATATTTTTGTCTAATGCTTGATTTTATGAATTTAAAAATATTTAAGTATTCACTACTATTTAAATATTGCAAAAACACATGTTTTTCATCACAAAGATAAGAACAAATTAATAGATGTTTTAATTTATTTTATATATAATATATTGGTATGCAATAAATATTTTTTTTTATTTTAATTATTTGCAATCTTTACAACGAAATTATCAAAAAATAACTGTAACAATTTATCGTTTTTTTAATAATAAATGTTTAGGAAATTTGAAGTGAAGCAGATAATAATATGATTAATATAGTCAAGTCAGGTAATAATTATAAATGATCAATTGAAGCTAATGAATAAATGCAATAAATCTAAGTATTTATCAAAGAGTTTGTTCTAATATTTTTAAGCTCGATTTAAGACTTGATTTGTATAACAAAATATAAAATGGTTAGGTTAGGTTAGGTTATGCTATAAAAAATACAAACGATAATATAAAAAACAATTTATAAAAAAATAAAATAATAAGTTATAAAAAAATTATAATTTATAAATAATTCAAAATGTCTTTTAAATTCAAACAGTACGAAATGTGAAATATTTCGTATTTTTTTTTTAACTATTTTATTTCATGTCTAGCAATGTATATTATAATTATCTGTTGTATATAAACATTTAGATGAAATATAACTAAACATTAAATTAAAAAACAAGCCTTTAATAATTATTGACCATTTAATAACTGCCCAAATGAAACAATAATAAAATTATTATTCCATAAAAAATAAAAGATCTTATTAAGTTTATTATATACTATGAAGTATGCTTCATAAAGACACTATATTTAAAATATACTCAATATATATATATGGCAATATTTTTTTAGTTTAAGTTTGAAGTAAAATTAATCAAAAAGAAACAATATCGTTTACACATATGTATATGTATGTGAAATATGTTTTATTATATTTTATTGTAAAACATAAGTGCAAAATTATTAGTGTTATTCGCCATCTACAATGGCATTAGAATATAAATATAAATTTTCAGATAACAAATAACCCTTTCAACTAACACAATAGATAGATTTATGGCATTATAAATTACTGCATAATATAATATTAACATATTTAAGTACAGTATTGAAAATAATTACTAGGCACTATATTTACAACTTCTTCAATTCACAAAGAACAAAACGAGAAGTATTTTCACGCTGAATATTCCAATCAATAGATATATTGTGTTTCGCTACATAAACACTTTTATTGAGCGCTGAAATCGGTTATGCATGCTTCAAAGTTACGAGCGCCGGTTCTTTTGTGTATGCTTTTGAACAATTCGAGATTTATTTAACAACTTGTTATACAATGGCTACTTGTCTATCGTATATGGTTGTTGTGTATATCGCAATTTTACACAAACGAACAAGCATAAATGGGACACTTTTGTACTGCAAGATATTAAAGGGAATTAAAAGGTATTGTATTTATAAAATACTAAATACCACAATCGTGATACACCTGGTTTATGCTGTGACTTCAGGTTTCAAATATTTTCAAAGATGCGAATCGAATAACTGTCTCGTGGGTCATATCAATAATTTCTAGCGAGACATGCATGCGAAACAGGGTATAAGAACAATGTCCTCTTGTACTGTCGTAGGTATAAACGCGGTAAAGCACCGTGTCCTGTGGTTTAACATCGATGGCCACGTTCCGCAGATTGCAATTTCCATCGTGGGCGTGCTAGCTGGGCTCGTTACTTTATTAGTTTACTGTTAACGGACGATTGTGTGGCGCTCTTGCTCTTTTTACACATAGCTGCGATTTAAGTTGGCTCGAATAATAAACAACAATCGCTATTCCAAAGGGCATAGGAATTTAAAGTACAATTAAAAAACTGTAACTGACTACCCAGATTTTAAATTGATGCTGAAAGACGACTAAATATATTTCTGCAAGATATCGTGGGCCATCCATTAATAATACAAACGGTGAAACTAAGGGTCAATAAAGTAAGATTAATTATTTTTTAGTATGCCTTCTACATCATCTCTTTATAAAACTTGTGAAATAAAAAGGTAAAATATATTAGCAAATAGCGTTATACGATAAAAGAACAGATACAAATCACATCTACAGGTGTGCATTGTCCCACACGAATTGAACCAAAACCGTGCACGAGAAAATGTCAATATATCGATGCACAGTATTGTGCAGACAACCAGCCTTTGAGAGAGAAGAGTTGGCAAGTGCTCCAGTTCTAGACTTTACTGGTTAGAACAGTGAACGCGACCGAGAACTATAACAACCTACCGGACCTCACATATAAACAGGAGTAATGATAAGTATATCAAACGTATATATTAGAGCTAATAGTAGGAAATAAACCCAAACTTGGCATCTCTTTCTCAATTATGAATAATGATGAAAAGGATAATTCTCGAACTGACTGTGTTAACGCAAATGTGGTATAATATACGACGATCCAAAAAAAAATATATCACTACAAAGTAAAGCGACGTTCAAAATGGAACATATTATAAACGTTCTCATTAACAAAATAAATTCAATAAAAATGAAAAGGAATAAATCACAATTGATTTCAAGTTTCTGAATCGTCTTGAAACTATGTACTAAATTGCAGTAAAATGATTATATAAAAGAAAAATCTACACATGAAAATGAACTAAACATCTCCAAGGTGAAAATTAGTTAATGAATTAAATGTTTCAAACAGTGTCAAAATAAGAACAAAAACTCTTGTCTGAAAAAAGCCAGCAAAACAGCGGCTTTAATTGTTATTTTATCACATGATTTTAAAATTTCAGAAAACAGTTACTGCATTTCAGTATATTTGCTACTCTATTCTCAGTTGAAATCGACACATTACCTACGATCTTGCAGATTTAATGTATAGATAAATAATTTTAAGAATTGTATTTTTTAAGACATACACAAATGTATAACTTCATAATGAGAAATACTATGAACTATAAAAATACGTTCTGTTTATGACGTTTCTTTTGAACAGTATGTTAATTTTTTTCCGTATGAAGCATACAAAAAATAGATTTAAGACAAAATTTTAGACAAATATCTTTAAAAACAAATCATTAAACTGGATAATAATGCAAACTCAATGTTCAAATTAAAAACAATATATGTAAAAAGTAAAGCATTTTAGGAAGTAAATATTAAATTCTAAAATGCTCAGAAGATTTAAAAGTTTGATTTGTTACCATTAACTTTATATTGAAATGGTACATCTATTCCGTTTAAAAGATATCATTAATCTCTCCACATTAAAACCAAATTGTGAATTTTCTGTATATTTTTAAGAAGAACGTTTTCCATACAATTGCAATACTAAATAAAAATAAAAATAAAATATACATATTTAATTACATAAGATTAATTCATATTTTGTCATCGATCTGCTGCTACTGATTTTCTATCGAGTAAGATTATAATAAGAATTTTATGTGATCATAAATATAACATTGACGAAACACTTTCTAAAGCTCTACAGTAATTTATCCTATTAAATATAAACAATTTAGATGATTGTATCATAATAGAACATAAACAGATAATTTAACTATACTAAACGCCTCGAGTAATTCAACACTAACCGCAATAAAACAGGACACAAAATTAGATCTTGGAGTGAAAGTGAGAGAGACTAAAAAAAATAATATAAAACTGTCCGGCGATAATGAAGAAAAGTGAAGTAGAAACTTTTTTCTATTCAATTAGCGCCGGTGGCTTCTCAATTTGGACATATAATTTCCAACGTGCCATTATGCGATTATCGATTTGGAAAGTTGGACGATTACCTCAATAAAGGCGATGACTGTGTTTTTTTTTGACGTGTGAAGTAACCGCGATGTACGTACGAAATTCTTGTAATCATTATGAAGATGCGAAAATTGATTGGCGATTGAATCAAACACAATTGTGTGTATTCACGAGTTTCACTTCTGTGTATTTTTAATTGATTGAAAAGATATAAATGTATTACAATATAACATAGCAAGATGTTTTCACATACATACTGCTAATTTGCGTAAATGGCGCATTTAAAAGTATCAAATTGGGAATTAAAAAAATGATCGTGAGGTGGGAAAAGCGTTTTTTGCTCCATTAAAAACCAACCTTTATCATAGGATTAATGTTTTGTAGTATTTTATGGAAAACACTAAATGGTAAGTTATTGAAAAGCTGTTATATTTTAAATTTCATATCTATTTTATGGTTGTAATACCAAATCTCTAATGATTACTGACTTTGATTACTTCCAATATATTTTTTTTACTTAATGCAAGTACTAAAATATATAATAAATAGTTAGCTTCAAGACATCCCATAAAATAGATGTATGTATCACACACATGTAAGCGTAGGACGCTCAAAAAGTGGTCTAATCTCAATAAGAGATTATTTCGAAAGCCCAAAAGCATTAAATAAGCTCCGCAGCATATAAATTAAACAATTAATACGCCCACCGTTAATGTCAATCCTAAACTAAAGATCCATACGCATCAGCATTTCAATGGCAGTCGACCGTCATAATTGTCGTGTCATTCCATCGTTAATATACATATACTATATATAGTATTTGTGACCTGATTTTCTCATGTAGATATAGTATAAGCACACGAACAGGTGTATAAAACGCCAACGTGCGCTTTATTGGTGCGAATTTATTTGCACGCATTAAAACGTCACTAGACATTAAGGCAATATCTATACATTATTTAATATGGTTCTGTATCCTGTAATTTATATCTAGCCGCCTGCGATTAGATTGATTGATTCAGCTCATGTTTAGATGGTAAGAAAAAATATCGAAAACCAATTAAGACTGGTTGCTGTTTCCTCACGCGTTGTATAACCTACTAGTGTAATAATTTAGCTGCGCGATAAAATTGTATATAGTTTAAGTCGATAAATAACAACATTCATTGTTGTTCGCAGTTGGACCGTGTTGTTAGATAAAACGAGGCAAAAATCGAACAGACGTCGGTCGATTAAACGCCAGTGTTCTATTCATCGCAGTTTTCTTTCTTATATTATAGCGGAACTTTTTTGTGACGGTAAGCTAAAGAAATATGGAGGTGTTGTTGTATTGAACGCTTTTTTAAAAGAAGGGTAAAGTAATAAATTAAATAAAAGAAAAGGCTTTCAGAGCTAGAAACGTATTAATATAATATAATATACTGTATTATTCTATGTATTTTAATCTGTAATTACATATACGCATTACAAATAGTTTTGATTGGAAATATATTCTATTAAACTGACAGTTTAATTAGACTCATCGATTTTGATGGAGAAATCCAATTAGTATGAATTCTTAATTGGGATAATTTAATTTTGCAAGCAAACGTGATTTTCATAATGATTTTCGCTTTTCATTAATATATATATATATATATATATATATATATATATATATATATATATATATATATATATATATATATATATATGAAATAGTTTATTGCAAAGTTGACTCAGAATGGAATTGATCATTTATGACACGACAACAATTTAAAATTGCATCTTGTGGGATGTAATGTAGGAAGTGCAAAAATAATGCATTCAATTTTAATTAAAATATAATTTAAAAAAATATGTATCATTAACATATTAAACATTACATGCATCGAAAATGTATGTAAATTATGCGAAAAAAGTAAACAATATTGTTTTAATTAAGATGTATAAAATTGTATATAGCTTATCAGTGATTAAAGAAGCTTATTAATGTTTGAACACAATATCATTTAACACATTGCTACAGGATAAAAGATATGAAAATTTTCTCTAAAATAATTGATTCCATTAAAAACATCTACTTTTCCAAAGATTAACAAATCACAGACCCAATCCAAAGATTCATGCCATAAACGCATTTGCAATACGTTTCACGTGTATCGAAGCTTAGAAAGCGTCAAAGCGCGAAGGTAAAAGTTGTCACGACGCTGACGGACGTCACGTGATCAATCAGCGCGCCCGCGGCCCGCCGGTTGATGGCCGCTGTCCCAGCATCCACAAAACTGGGTAACTGAAAGTTGTTTTCCATCGGACCTGTTCGGTGCGATTTCACGCGCTGGCTCGCAAATACGCAATAACTGTACAAACGCGGCCCGTCGTCGAACCATATTTAAATTGACGTGACTCTCGCGACTCAGATCGTGACCGGAAACGTGACCGATCGGTGGCTGAAAAGCTCTTGTTCCAAAGGATCTTTAATTAGAGTTGAAAGCTGTCGAAAACTGGAAGTTCTGCGACTATCGTTGAGAAAATAGTAGTACTTATTTTCTGTACTTGATTATTTCTATTCAAATTTTACAGATTGGATAACTTTTTTAAATGTAAATGTGTTTGGGGAAATCTCATACTGATTCACTAGTAGCTTATCATTAGCAAATGACATATCAATATAGACTATCGAAAGTTAAAATGAGACATAACTATCACGAAAGACTAGTGGTATAAGCCGGTAGCTAACACCTGACAGACCTGGGCTCGAATCTCATATCAACGTAATCGATCATTACAGATTACGTTTTTCTAGATTTTCATAATCTCACGGATAAATATCATAAGGAATAATAAAAATAAAATCGAGAAAGTTCATGCATAGTTACATATATATTGTATCTAGCAGTAATAATATATAATGTAAAACAGAAAATACATGTGTCTGTCTAGTTGTCTCTCCGTCACAAATATTGAACAATTGCGACGTAACATTTGTGCATGTTATTTTTTAACTATTTTCAACTTTTAAGTTGAAAGTTGAGCTGAACACGCTGACGTGCAATTACGTGCTACTGCAAAACGTTAAGATAAGAAACCGTAAATATTATATACAGACAAGTATTTAAATAAATTTGTAATAATAGGATTAATACAATTACTTACAACGAATAAAGAATGAGTTTGAATCTATTCCAGGCGAAGCTGGATAGTACAGCTAGTAGTTTATAATAAATATCACTGATTTATAGACTTTAATTTCTCTAGTAATTCACTACTAATTATTGTTTTCGAAAACATTATGTTTTAAAAGTATAAATATAATAAATGACTTTAGACAGAAATAAAATTATATATTATTCGTATTGATTTAAAGAGATAAAAATATCAATACCAGCCATTGAAAATGAGTATTTTTTTAAATTTCGGCAGTTACAAAGTGTTTTTTTATCACTTATTAGTTGTAATAGCAATTAGTTGTATATACTTTAAAAATAATGCAAAATTCGTCTTTTGTTGTTTTTAGAAATTAAAAATTTCTAAATATTTCACTACATATATCAACGAATAATTTGAAAAACGGGTAAACATATTCGATATTTAAATAATAAAATTTGAGTCTATAAGTCTAATAATGATTTTATTATTTAGTATTATTAAAATATTATTCTTTTAACAAATAAATTTCTAAATGTATAATTTACAATTTTTTGTCAAACGTTATTTATAAAATATAAATAATATTTATTGATAAATAATATTCCTAGATGAAAAGAGAATAATTATTTTATTTTCCTTTAAAATTACTATAGTAAGTTACTTTTAACAGAAGTGACTTAAGTGTTTTTTTTTAAGATGTACTATTTGGCAAAATGTTTTAATTAACTATTTATAGCTTGTGTTAGACAACACAATGTAAACATGTAGATTAATTATTTATATAAATATAATATATTGTTATAAGACTTAAAATATATAATAGAATGTCTAAAAAATGTAATAAATTAATTCGTAATAATATTTCTATCAATATCCGATATTTATTAAATTTTACTAAAAACTGATTATATAAATAATAAATATTTGACTACTTCTAAAGAAGAAAATTGATTGATTTAAGTTATATTTATTATTTTCTATATATAAATAGAAAGTTCCAAAAAGTCAAATTTTATTTATATTTTTAATATATAAAATGTATTATAATTAACATAAAAACATATGTACTTTTAGTAAATATACTTTAAATTTTATTGAGTTTATCAATTATTAATAAATAAAATAAGTTGCTAAGATATTTTTAATCTGTTTTCTGTGTTAATTTATTGGCGAATTTAAAATAAATGTGTATATATCTATATTTCTGGATATATTTATATATAGGTATAGTATATATTTTAATGCTACTTTTAAATACGTTATTACAATAATATACTACTTACTTTAACGACTATTAGCAAATTTAATTAACTTTAATATCTACTTAAAGAATATATTAAGTATTGGCAAATAGCTTTTTAACAGCTTTTTTCTAATCATAAACAGTTTGTTAAATACTTATAATAATAAATAAATATCTCATAATTATAAGCTAAGGTAATAAATAAACATAATTACAAACATACTATATAAATATTTAAAAGCTGTGTTTTTTTATACTCATAAAAAAAATTACCTGCATTATAAAATTAATAAAGTGAAAATGAAAAATATTCTTTGCTCCCCAGAAGAGATTTTTGAGAGAGGTTTAACTAATAAAACATATTAAAAATGATTTTATAAACAAATTTAAGCAATACTTTAGTGAAAAATGATTAACTCATTTATCATATGTTGTATTTATTATATAACAATTTATTAAATTAAATGTATTATATTTAATATAATATTAATAAGCTTGTAGCTGGAATAATAAATATGTGGTTAATATTAAGAATTAATGTCATATCAGCACAAGTCACTTCCTAGCTTATTCTAACTAGAGATTTTAAAAAATAAATTCAATAATAAAAAAAACTGAGGCACTCAAAGTTATTTATAAAACATATTATGAGTTGATCTTTTTCTTGGCAACTTATTATTTAATAATACTGATAATACGGATATAATGGTAGTATTTTTATGTTGTTTTCTGATTTTTACATGACTAAGAACCGTTTGTTTACATGACTAAGAACACTTCCTATCTCAATAATTCCTATCAAGAAGACATCAAGATGTTGAAATCGCACACAAGAGAGCAGAGAAAGAGACACTTGTCTTTGAGAATGCTAAGTGTTAAATGCTCTTCTGATGCAACAGCATCTGAACTGTCCCACATTGCGGCCGAGAGTAGCGAATCAATAATGATCCCGCGGCCGCATACCATTTTCTACGTTTCGTAACCCTCCGGATAAAAATGCCTCTTTTGCAGATTAAGAATTGAATCGACTGTGGAATGAACGCTGATTATGTCATAGTCATATAGCTGCTTGTCCCGAATGGTTTCCTCTCTTAATAAAATTCGACGGACGCAATAATTCAATACGGTATCGGCAATCTATCGTATTCGATCCGATGTTGATACGAATTTTTGGAATTTCGAATGTAATTATTAGATAGGGTATTTCGAGATTTATCGAGAGTTTCACAACAGTTAATATAGACATTTTTCTTGATAAGACTATGCGCCCGTTATAACCACAAGATTGCTTATCCGAGTGGTCAAACGTTGAAAAAATAGCCATGAAACTTTTTGCAATCGATTGAACATTGTCTTATCAGCATGATGTCTAAAAAGATCTAGATTTGTAAATAATCCTATGTACTTTAAAATTATTTCAAAAATGGATGATGACATAAAATATTTACTTGATTCTACGATAATATCTTAATTTTGCTAGGATATATTCACATTTATATTTGTAGCAATATTCTTGCCTCCAATATATAATAATCTATTTATAAATTCATGATGTGAAACGTAAAAACTATATTAATTTTCAATTTCAAAACATCCGAAGCAATTGCGGTTTGTACAAATCATGGAAAACAATACGTTAACGTTTACAAAACTGCGAATTCCGTTTTGACACATTATCGGAGCAATTTCTTAACGATTTAACTGGAATCCTTGGGCGTGCCTGAGAGCATAACTACAAAACGACTTTCACAACATTTAATTTTTACATGTCATACAATTCTCTAGGTCGGCAAATGGTCACGTTCTCCGACTCCACAATGTTTACTCCTTCTCGTCGATTGTTATGTCGGCAAACATTTTAAAAGAGCTTTTACAAAAATAATTACTAAGCATTTCAACACATATATATATCTAGAACAAAACCGCTGCATATGTAGCGATATATTTAAGGAAATTTGTTATATAATAGCGATGATGTATATGCCTTATTATAAACAAGTCCATACGAAACATTTCTCGAGTCACAATACAATTGATTATATATTATATCACACACAAGTCACAATGAAATATGGACGCGGCACAATGCGAAGTGTGACCCAAACTGGTTTCAGACCTTACATTTATAAAATACAACAAAAAAAACCACATAAACCGACTGTCGGGTGATAATGACCGTTTAGTTATTCCCGCAACAATGGCAAGTGTTGAGTCTCGCGAGAAACCGAGAAGAATCGAGCCAATTGGCTTCTTCCGAACTTATGTATCGATACCGTGTTTAAAAGGCGATGATTTATCGGTTGTTTTGTACTAACAATCCAAGTCAGGTGTTTGGACATAATTTAACAAACAATCTAGGGTCGAGGGATCACGGTCGATCTGTGTGAGAGGAAAATTCGTACTAACTGGGCACAGATTCTGATAAACCTGATCCCGTATATTGCGTCATAACAGTCGATCGTTTAGGTGTTTCGTAAAAAAATAAGATTTATTAAATTGACGATTGCGATGGTCTTGGGAGTTCGATAATATTTTTTCGAATATATAAAAAATCATAGGAGTAAATTAAATAAGAGCGACCGAGGTCATTGTGGCAATTAAATCGATTTTTATAACGATCGATTCCATAGAATTTTTTAATAATGTTACAAAATAATAAAGTTTGGAAAGTTAGCTGAGACCTTGCTAGTACGAATAAGGTATCGATATCTTTTAAAGTTGACTGAAAAATATATAGTAATTAATTTATATATAATGGTAGTACAGATATGTCTTAAATCAAAATCTAATACAATAACCTTCTAAGAAAAGTTTATTCAAGCACAGACAGATACTTAATCAGAGTAGGATATTAATATATAATAGAGCTTTTTTGTTTTCATTTATATTGTCAATGTCGATTTTGATTTTATCAAAATTTAAGCTTTATATATAAAACATGCAAAAAATAAAAATTTAGATGTTTTTTACATAAAAATCTATCAAATAATAATTTTAAGTATGTATTTTACTTAAAAATTCGCAACTTTTTTTACAGTTATTCTAATAAAAATCTTTTAAATAAGCTATCTAGCAAATAATCAGTGTGTTTTGAAGAGACTTCATAAACATTTTTTGAACCAAATTAAATTGTTTCACATTTTTTTTATTTAAAAAATTAAAAAGCTAATTTGACAAGCAGTGAATGATATAAAAAAAGTCTGAATAAAAAATACACATTTTAAAGTACTTATAAGGGAAAAAATGTTTAAAACTTAAATAAATATCCGTTTAAAACAGTCATTATCTGTATTTTTCTTTTAAATTTATTTAACTTTTTTATTTTTTTTATATTTTTTGCTGATTTTTACCAAAAATCTGCAATTATTTTGAAAAGAAGCTTATTTTTTATTGTTATGATTTCTTTTCTTTAATAAAAAATACCACATTTTATAAGATTTGACTAATTAATATAAATACAGGAAATTTTTAATCATTACATTAATTTACTCAAAAAAGATTAATAATAATTACTTAATGTTTTACATGTTTCTATAAATTGATTCATGAAATGGAAGACTATTTTTCTCCTACTGAAGTTATTTTAAGGGAAAAAATCAGACACAAAAATAAGAATATTTGGACTATATTGTATAATATAGTATGTATTCTGTAAACTATACTTCTATAGGGAGATACAGTTTAACATCTTACGATTAAGCATTGAATTTTTGCTTATAAAAATATTTCAGCTTTTAAATATAATATTTTAAGTTAATAAAAAATTTAGAAAAATGTAATAATTTATATATTTTTTTTATAAATAAAAGCTTTTACTTAAGTGTTAAAGCAGAAATGCATTTTAATGCTTTAATATAGACATTACGAATATACAATATAATAGTATTAATATAATCTTGGATATCTACAGTTCTTGACAATTCTAATATTTTTTTAACTATTCCCTAATACAAATAAGGTACAAATATTACTTGTCAGCCCAAATTAAATAAGCACATTATATTTATTATAAATATTTTGTTATATCATAATAGGCGTTAGCCCAAGGTGTTACAACGAGGTAAACGCAGTTGATACAATAATTAAATCAAAGTAAGGTAATTAATTAATAAGTATTATTAAATATTCCAATCAATAGATGTAACCTTGAACGATCTTAACTGATTTTTTAATATTCATCCATGGACTATCCCTATTAAAACTAATAAAAGGATAGGAATCGAACCCAAGTCTTAGTATTTAAATATTTTCCATTTGCGGTTTTTAAATTTTCTGAAAGAGTAACTCCGTTGATTAAAAATACATACTAATTACATATAATAACTGATTTTTAACAAAAATGACAGTTAAAACGCTCTTGATTTAGAGTTTTTGTTTAGTTTTATATTCATGCAGTAAAAAGTTAACTATGCGTGTTGGGTTACTCAACAGCATTATAAATTTATCACGACTCATAAAACAGTTAAGAATCTATAAATCTTTGCTTAAGGCGCTGATAAAGTTGTATGTTACACATAGAAAATCAATGATAATACTAAAACTTTGCGTTAAAATGTATAGAGAAAATTGTTTGAATAGAGAGACATATAAATGAGCGATTCGTGATTTCAGCATGCGTATCTAATGTTAATATTAACTTTATCTAAGTAGATCAATATTTGTAAATATAAAGAAGATTTGCATCACCTTTAAATTCACTGTATTATTTATAATTATTTAATTCGGGAATGTTGTATATATATATATATAATAGCAGTATATAACGAGGTGAGAAAATTGGATTATTTTCTCTATTTAATTTCGTAACCCCGGATAATTGGACCATACCGAGTTAATGGGATAAAATCTGACCACATATCCCTACAACACTACACAAACGTTGTAATTATCGTACCAATAGTGTTTACGTGATTTCCTGTCAATGTGACCGGTCAGCTAGCGTCACGATTGACCGCAACGAACCATACGCATATGTCGTGATTCGGATCTCGAAATTAGCAATTAAATTTGTACAGCGTTAAAACGTTACGTGAACGTGACGCTTTTCACGAGACGTAACTAAAACGTTAAAAGTTAAATGTGCGTATTTATTGAATTATAGAATCTATTGCTTATTTTTTGTAATAAACAGTTTTTTTATCAATTGAATATATTGTGTTTTTGTTGAGAGTAACAATTGTTTGAAAAGTATTAGGAAACGAGAATATGGTAATTTTGAAAACGTGCGTTCTGCGCCATTTAACATTGATGAAAATAAAATGTGGTTAAGTGTGACTTTAAAAAATATTTTAGACGTGATTAAGCAACAATTTATATTTTAAATTAAAGTTATTGCATGCAACATTAACAACATTATTGTATATAAAATCAAAAATAATTGGCTTTCCAGTTTTTTATTTAATTAAAATTATTTAAGATATACGTAATCTACGTGAGAATCAATATTAAAATATTTAATTAAAATTGTTAATTTGTTATTACGTTTCTCTGAATATTTACTGTAATTATTTTTTAACGCGGATCTTGTTGAATAATTAATTATAATTAAATTAAAGATATCTGTATATAATTTATATACGCATTAAAAATGCATTATTTATATTTAATATTCAATCTAACAACCATATTATAGATATTTTGTATAAGTATTAAAAAGCCTATCGGAAATTCTGCACGGATTGAAGATATTTTAACTCGTTACTAGGATTAGTAAATATTATGTATTTAGACACACAGAGAAATAAAAATTATAAGTTATTCCTTAAAATATTACGATTTACAAATATTTTTTTGAACTATCACATTATAGTAAATAAAAGATAACAAGTTATCAGTAACTTGCTTATCATTTCAGTGTATGAAAAATATTTTGACTCATACATATATGGTTTGGTTGCTGCTAGAAACTTTAATTAATTAAACATAACATATTAAAGGTGTTCAAAAAGTATAATTTTTTATCTTTGGTATCAAAGAATTATATGAGAGCAACTTCTATTGCTTCTTTAATTGCTATGACATGATTGATGATTATATAATCATAATTGCTATTGCTCGCGTAAAAATAAATATTCGTTCATATTTGTGATGAAATATTTGATATTTTCAAATTTCTAAGAACACCAAAACCGACCATCTCTAAAAACACAGTTGAATATTATGTTTTATATATATATATGCAATTTTTTCTTTGAAGTATCGCTGAATTATTTACAGCTTAATTGTGCCCTTTTTTATTTAGCAAAATTTATTATCCTATCCTTACATTATTTTTAACAGCCATGACCATATTAATTGAGAGTCAATTAAAAAAATAAACACTGTAATTACAGAAATTACTGATATTTAAAAGCGTGAAAAAATCTTTTAATTGACTCGTTTTATGAACTGCTATTAGAATTGTTAAATAGGTAATTCTTACATAAGAATTGACAATTTGAACAGAATTTCTACAATTTGCCGAAAATATCTTATGATCAAATGCTGAATAAAGACTTTATTGATTTAAGGACAAATCGAGTTCCTAAAATGTTTATGAAAGCAACACTTTTGGTGTTCATAATTGGATATATTCCTAAGACCTATATATATTATGAATCTAGATTCAAATCTCTTTGATAATCTATAGACAAACTCACGAATGAGAAGCAGAACCATTTGATGAGATGTTTTTCTACGGATACGTTTATAAGATCATAAAGGAATGACAGAAGATGATAATATATAATTTTTAAATTAAAAACTTACCTCTTTAATTCCGTCGAGTCTGCCGAGCGATTTCGATGGTCTCAAGGGCAAAAAGGCTCTTAGAGCCGCTATGCCACGAGGACTGTCCGTAGAGACGGTTCCTGTAGCCGCCCTTCTTGCACGACGACGTCTCTCGAGTAACGGACGAGCACCACCCCTCACAACGGGCTCGTCGGTCTCGGGGTCGCTTTGGACCTCACGAGGCCCTACCGCCGACTGGTGGTACGAGTGTCGACGACGAGAGGCCGTGGGGCTCGTCAAACGCGACACGAGCGTCTCAAACATGTTTCAATCGAAGGAATATCACTGAACACTCAATATATATATATAATACTTTTACACTCGAGCGAAAGCTCGACGGGTCTCGAAAGCTCGCACTATTTAATCTCCAACAAAAAGTTCAACATCCAAATTTCTGGCGGCTTGTTGCGAAACATCAGAGCGTCCTCCCACATATCGACAATGAGTCCTTTACGACCTCTGCCGAAAATTGAGAAAAATCAAACTTTACGATCGGCTATATAATATATAAAAGCTTCAGGCGCGCATTCTTGAGCTGTGACTCGTGATGCAATAATCAATCCATATATAAAGCTTGACTTTGGGGCTGTCTTCAACACACCTATAATAAACATATGCATGGTTAGACGCTGACATTTAATACAAATAATGCAAATATTGCCGTGAGATGATCGAAAGACCCAATAACATTTAGACGTGTAACGAATCAATTTTCTGTGTTTAAAAAATATATTGGCAAACGTTCATGAGTAGTTTTATTACAAAACACCGTTCGACATGGGGTCACTAGACGCTTTCTATTGTTTGCTAAAGATTTTATGTCATACCGAATAAGATTAAAAACGCTGAGCAATGGTGTCAAAATATGACTTCTCAGTATCTCTCGGTTGTGAAATCGATCGTGATACTATGCCACCTGAATAATATAAAAGGCAATATATGTTGAACAAATTTATGAAACCCGTAATAAGCATGCGATGCAGATTTAACGTTATTTTTAAAATGCGGACTCGCGAATAAATTAGATACTCTAATGGGCAAATACCACACCATGATGAATACCATAAAGAACCTGTTCTTCTATATCAAGCCCGGTGGCATTAGATAAAAAAAGACTAAACGAATTGTGTAATCGCTATGCTGCGAAAATGTTTCAAGGCAAAATTACTTTAATACGAAGGTACCCTAAATTTATATATTATAAAATATTAAGCATAATAAATTTTGCTTGTCATTCTTGATCAAAGTATAATTTGTCTTTTTAACAAAAAATACAATGGTATTTATTTTATTATATGCCTTGATTAGGATCTTAGGAACAGGTGTTTGAGATATTTCGAAGCAAAATGCCCTTGAGTTTGACTATACATTATACAAGAACAACGGCGACATTCTTCAACGTAAATATGAAAGTTTGCGTTAGTAATTTTCGCCGAATGCGTAGGTACGTATAAGGAAAATGCGTCGCCAAGCAATCTATATGTAAAATGCTACGTCGGTCTTTGAACAACAAAAAAAATCGCTGGTGCTTCAACAAAGAGCTCAAGGATGACCTCAGTCCTGTGGAATGCTCCAAGAGGATATCTTAAACGTTCATTTTTATTTTGTGCTCAGATAAGGCTAGATATAATCATACTTAACCCAAAAACACTTTATCTATGTTTTTCGACTAAAAACTTGAGTGACAACTTGAATACATTAGTGGCTGTCCAAAATTCAGAATAAAAAAAATGTATGGAGATAGTGAGAGATTTCAACGAGCAGAGTGACGCAAAACTCGTTGATTAATGCTGTATAAAATTTTGCACTTTTTTTAGTTCACGGGTAAAATAACTTATTTTATATATAAAATTAGATAGTATTGACTAATGTTATTTAAATATATTTTTTATAAAATATGTTGCATTAATACATAATTAATATACATATTGTTTTTTTTAATTTAAGCTTAAATAATTGCTAAAAATAATGCTCAGTATTTTTGTAAAAAAAAATATGTTTTTTTTAATAAAGTTTTTACTAAATGAGAATAATTGCTGCATTTAATTTTATACAATGTGACTATTATTAAGGCTTTTATTAAAATAAGCTTTTAATGAGTTGAAGTGTAATGATGACCATATTCTATCAAAATCAATCTCAAAAATAAAGTTTCCTTGTGCTATTTTTAAAGGCAATGTATTATAGAATATTAAATTATGATCTTATGATCACTTTGCATCTTTGACTTGATCATTTATTGCATTGACCATTCAAATCTACATTTTTATTCAACTAAAAGCGCACAGCTTGAGTCCGTACGTTTCAATAAATCATCATCAATGTTAAGCAAAACCGTGAAACCATTCATCATCGGGTTATAATTTAAACTCATTTTGGCCACGGTACCGTTTTATCGCGCGACCTCTGACCGCCGTTTCGAAAGTAAGAATCGTTCAATTTAAAACAAACTCGCACGTGAAACATTCCAAGGTCGCACAGATTCGTGTCTTTAACTGCAACCACACCTTGGCAAATACAATAACGCGTACTTAAAACGAAAGATAAAAAAATATCAAGAAATATCCCAACGCTTGCGTCACCGTCTTGTGTTTGAGCGAGAGAGAGATGACTTGCCGCTTGAGATGCGCAAACCATCACGACTTAGCCACTATACGTGTCATGATAAGATTCTTAATGAGTCTGTTGATATTTGAAAATAAACACAAGCAACACTTATTGTGTTATATAGCACCGTCTATGCGAGACGTGTTGGCGATTTCAAACCGAGCATGAGGATAGCTTAGCACCGCCGAGATCTGAAATTCGATCCGATCGTGTTTCTCGGCGATGAGTGAAAATCTTATATATTAATAATAAGTCGCTCTTCATTTTCTAAGGAATGAGGAAGAATCGGTCGGCGAGATTAGACGTGATTCATGACAAGCGACTGAGGGAATAACAAACTTAGGACGCTGCGAGAATACCAAGAACAGGTAGTTCATTCCATGTTTGAAAAGTTCGTATCCTATCATAGAAATGATTATCTTAAAATCTTATAAATAATAAAACTATATCATAATAATGATATGCTCTATAACAATCAAATCATAATTGAATATTATATATATATAAATAAACCTCTCATCAAGATTTGTACTTAATTTTTGAGTATCAGCTAATTAACATAATCTGTCAAAAATATTTAGAAATAGTATTTATTAAATATGTACCATATAATAAGAGACATTTCTTTGAATTAAATACGATTAATAATCGTTGATATCAAAATTGTTATTTTGCTTAAAAAACATTGTAAGTCAATCTAAAATATTTTATAGATTTTGTATTTTTACTTTTTGAATATCCCCAGTGGTTTTTCTTGAGCTTGAGCTTTTTAAGCACTCGATTATGATATTTTTAGCCCTGTGAGGGTCAAAGGCACGCGCAATTAACACAATGAGTGTTGTCGCAAGGAACAGTGCGACCACTCTCACGCCGTGTCGGTTAAGGTTTACATTCTAAAACGTTCGAGCCATATTTACATATTGCCTTAACTGCTCGTTCTGCTCAGGCAAAAATATAATACGTAACATTGAACGGAGATGCCGTATGTAAGAGAAACGGCGGCGCTCTTTTGGTATGCCATGACGGAACTATCCGGCTTCACCCCGAGATAGCTGAATTAGCAAACAGCCGAGGCTCTGCGCTCAACATATTATAGGATCCTGTTTGGATACGTTGTGTACCTATACATTCTAATAAGTCGTACCGTGTGTAAAAACACACTTGCGAACGACTGCGGAAACGTGTATTTGAACAACTATGTTTGTACTTTGTTTTAAGACTAAACTGTTCAACCTTGTGTGACTAAAAATAGTTAATCGAGCAAATAATAATACACGAGAACATCAAAGAAAATTATTGCCCGGGAATTGGTATGATTTTCATTAAATTTTTTTGGCACAGTTAAACGAACTATAATATAATGTAAGTTTTTATACAAATTAGTTAGCATTACTAATTCGTATTTATTAACAACAATTGATATCCAGTAAGTACTATTAAATAGTCCATAGAAAATTGTGCACCTTCCAGCACAGTATGCCTCACAAAAATTCCATTTCATTTAACATTACGTTATATTTTCATATTGTATATATATAAATACAAGTGAGCCAAAGTAAGCGGAAAGTTATAAAAAGCAGTAATGAAACACAATATATGTTTATCATATTTAAGTATATTTATGAATTCCAAACAATCGATTATAACGTGTGAGAATAATATTATAGTATTTTATAAAAGCAGACCAATCAATCAAGATAAGAGAAAAGAGTGGTTTCTTCATAATATTTATATTATTTTTCTTCTACACTTTTCATTGATTATTTTATTTTTTCTACCAATGTTGTGATCGTTTATAATTATACGCTATTATCGTTTCAATTGCATAATAGATAAGCATAAACTGTAGTGCGAAATAAAATATATATGAATTTCTGGAAGCCAATAAACTGGAATCTTTATAAAAATATGAAAATATTTATAAAAATATTATAATGCCAAATCATCTACTTTTTTTTTATTAGTCAATTAGGTTATAAAAATAGACAAGAAATATTTTACATCAGTTCAATTGATGTTGAAATGACTGCAGTAAATTGGGTTAAGGATAAAAATAACTACCCTTGGTGAAGATTGAGTGATATTACGAATGTGTTTATGTCGTAGGCGTAAAACTGCTTTGGATATTACTAGTGAGTAGTTTTGAATATAGAAATCTTTATACGTTGCTCAAAAAGAAGTATATGCAATCGTATATCATCCAAAACGCATCAAATTGGCCAATTGACACAAAAGACTGTTTTTAACCGAAGAAAACTGACGATTTAAATGTATGTGTTGAAAGAAATATTTCACCAGAAAAATGTGCGAAATTCAGAGTGATCTGAGATAAAAAAAGATTAATAGGAATTAAATATTAAGTGCAATCATACATATCGTTATGATGGAACGGCATTGCCAGCCTCCTGGCGCTTTATGGAATATATCCCAAGCAAGGATTTTCCATTACTTCTATAGTCCCGGATAATTAGGAAGTTGATGAGTATTGAGGGGCATTTGTCGAGGGTCCCAAGTATAGTGCATCAGTGCAATAAACGGGCCGGTGCGAGGCACGCACATCAACTGCAACCGGTTGGATCGCATTCAAATGGCGTCGACACGGATGCAACACAGCACATGCTGCGGAATGCAGCAGCAACAGCATCGACCGACGGCTGCGGCAGGAGGAGAAGAAAGAAACGCAAAAGAAGATGAAGCCATTGTGGATGAATGCATGAACAGCTGTTTCATTGCCAGTCGGCTGAATCATCGGTGAGTTTTTCGATTCGATTGTGGCGTACACGCTCGAAAGAACAGCGCAACGGAGCTTAACTGTATCGTTGCGAGTGCTTATAAAATATGAGTCTATCATATTATTCCTTTGAATGGTATGATCTATAAGAAAATGTGGTTGTGCTTTTATGTGGTCATCAAATCCTTAGTACAATTATTGTACCAGATAACGATCGATTTATAAAAGCTTATAATACTGATATATAGAGAGGTACAAAATTAGAAAAAATCAAAATATATTAAAGTAAAATATATTTACGAAACATAGACAAGCTTTGCCGCTGCCTCTTTAAAGTAAACAGGGTAGTTGTGTAAAATGTAAATCGAGCATCAAATACGTTGCTTGATACTGACATTAATAAACAAAAACACAAAAAACAACTGGAGAGGGTACAAATTTCCAGGGGCCATTCTCCTTGAGGAGCCCAATTGTAGAAAAAATCAACGCAGAAATATATTCATAAAAAAGTAAAAAAAAACTCAATGAATCTGAACTAAACTACACTTGATTGAGATGTACCTATATACTGATGTATTTCAGGTATAAGTGACTTTATTTATACATATTATGCAAGAATAAAAGAACCAGAACATTGCCTTCAAAAGCACCTACTTTCTAGGTAGTACTTTCACAATAAGCATTATTCAAAGGGACAGATTGTAGTTTTTGATGAGGCTCCGTTTGTGTTAAAATTTGTTTAAAAATTATTGTTGACTTTATGGCTTTTTAAATGTTTAAAATAATTAGACATGAGTGGAAATATTCAACGAATGTAAATTAGTAGCAGTAAATTTAGGTATTTGATCTAAAGATTCAGATCGAATACCTAAGGAAGAAGCAAAGAAATAACGAGAAATCAACAAAAGCACCAGTTGAATTATATAAATTTAATGTTTTTTTAGATCGTATAATCGGTAATTTGACAACTAAATTTAATACAGATAAATAAATAAATATTACACTCAATTTCATGTGCATATTCCTTAAAGAAAATATAGAAAAAACAGTCACTAATCTATCCCGAAAATATTTTTTAAAATATGTCATTTCAGTAAAATCATATCGTATACCATTTTCACTAGTAGAAACATATTTTTACCTGTGAAAATATAAATTATCTGGCAGGTGTTAGTAGAATTATATGATTTCAACTTCTCTATATGTAGTAATATATATATTTACATACTTATCGTTATTTATTTATATCCGATGTATAAATGTTACAGAAAATGTGTATATTTTTGTAAAGCTATATTTTTATTAGTTAATTCCAAATATATTTTCACCAGTATATTAATATATATTTATACTAGCGAAAATATAATTTAACTGATAGGCGCTAATATGTCTATGAAACTCAATTTGACAGTTGCGAAACGCCTATTTTCTGTTCAAACCCAAACCTAACCTAATGAAAGTTCTAAAACTAATTATAATTTTAGAACTTTCATTAGGTCAAGTTCAAAATATAAACTAAGCCAACTCAACTCTCAAGGGATAATAACCGGAAGAATAAGTACAGGCTGACATCGCATCTCAAATATTGCTTCACAGTTTGTCTGCATTTCGATATTAAACTATGTCTGCATTTCGATATTAAAATATGATACCTATCTTTACCGATATTACTATGGACTTCTAATATAAGAGTGCTGATCAAAGTATATTTAAACCGATTTTTGGTCAATAGGAGAGCGCAAAAACAATTATCCCTTCTCAGAAGTCAAAAATCCACGTCAAATCCACGGCATGATTTTATTGTATTTGACGTGGATTTTTAACTTCTGATAACGGATAATTATTTTTTGCGTTCTCCTATTGACCAAAATTCGGTTTAGATGTACTTTATTATAGCCTAAGTTTCAGCCACTTAATATATATGACAAAAGGTTTTATGGCTTTCAGTTCTTAATATGACCTAGCTCGATTTTAATTAATCATCACGATATTCGTCCGTATGAAAATCTAGGTAAACATAATCTGTGATGATCGATCGGAATTATAATTATATATGTAGTAATACTTATTCCGATCTCCCAGACACGATAGAGATATAAAAAAAACACTAAGGTACATATGGTATTCGAACTCAGGTCTTTCAGGGTCAGGGACTTACACTACTTGTTTATCGTGCTGGTCAAATAAATTCATATTATTAAAACTGCAAGAGTTTTATTAAAACCTTAAAATCAAACCCTTTTTAAAACTTCCACTATGGACGTTGAACTTGGCAACTGAGAAAAGTGGTTTTATCAAAGATTTTAGACATTATTAAACGTATAAATAAAAACATAGATTGCTGGCAACTCACAATTTATAACAATATTTTAATGAATATTCCGTATAAAAATACTGGTATATGATTTTATAAAATTATTTAAAAATAAGTGTTTTTATTGTTTAAGAATTCTTAAACAATAAAAACAGTAATAAATGCTATAATAAAAATAATGTTCAAGTCTTTCTTTATGTACGAAGATAAATCTGTACCAACTGAGTCAGTCAATCAGATATAAAGAATACCTACAACTAAGTATCACCCACCAAATTGAAAGTCTGGGAATCAGTGACATCTACATTATAATAATTATTATGTGTAATACAATTTAAATAAACTTAACGTTTTTTTTTATTTTTTCTATTTTTTTTGTAACTGACAAAAATATTGTTATTGTATCCATTAGTAATCAAGTATACTTATTTGGCAATAAAATTCATAAAGGGCGCATTTGAAGGTAGCTCATATAAAAAAATATTTCATTGTTAACCTTCATATTAATTGATTTCATCATGATGATTTATTTTTTTATTAAATATTATTATCAGTTAATTGAATTAATGATCGAGTATTTTTTAGCATAAATAACTTAAGAATTCAGTTTTAATATATTAAAAAACTATGTAATGCAATTATATATTACATGCATACATTAGTAATACGTTTTTGTATTAATTAGTTATCAAGTATTACGTATTTAACAATAAAATGAATTTAAATGTAGTTCATATATCATATAATTTATTTGTTAATATTTTCGTTATAGTATTGATTATAAATTACTTTAACTAACTTCATTATCCTTGTCCTACTTAAAATGTTAGTTTTGGTGTTGTATTTCGATCAAAAAATAATTCAATAAGTCTCAATTTCATTGAATCAATAAAATTACAGAAAATATATAATGACATTTTTGTAATACAAGGATGTTTGTTAGCCTTCATATTAATGGATTTTATTATAATGTTTTTTTTTCTTGAATCGATATTTATCAGTTAAACGAATCAATAATCAAGTATTTTTTATTATAAATTATACAAGAGTTTAGTTCTAATTTATAAAAAAAATATGTAGTGCAAATATGCTATATACATTTTTCAAATCAACTATGTAAAAATCCACTAATCTAGTTCGAACTTCACACATAATTTATGCACACCCAACAAAATTAATTTGCTCTGCCTAGTGTGAAGGTTATAGACATTTTATCACACACAATCTCTTCATCGTATCAGTTGAATGGCACAGCACTGTTTATAATGAATGTGACGAGAAAACCTTGGAACACGACAGTATGGCATACATAAATTATAAAGTATGAAAAAATGGCCGTTTAATTCTATACGTGTTACGCAAAAGCCTTTATTATTCTCGTGTCAATGACGTAATGTTATAGGTTAGTGGTTATCTGCGATAACAATGGCTTGTTAGTTAACTTTTGAAGCATGAGACATTTTTACGCTAACTTTAAAAGCACAAAAGATATTTTAAATTAAATTTTATATGCGAACTTTGTTATGATTTACAATTGATATTTGATCTCTTTTGAATTAATTTATCAAGCATATTTTTTCAACAGGAAGTAAATAATATTTTTAATTATGAAACAGTTACGTATAAATTATGTGTAAAAAAAAAGTTGTTGATGAAAATAAAATTAAATGCAAATCCTGGCATCGTTTCAGTATTGTTTTTTTTAATATATTATTTATTTTTAATATCAAAACACAGCCTATTTGAGAATATTTATAATAAAGAATAACTGTTATTTACGTAAATCGTTATATTAGATTCTTTTTCCGGTTCTACGACATTCGGCCGTGTAATTATTGAACATTCGTCATTAACACCGTTACCATTAAACAAACGCGTTAATCTTTAAGCTACCGTATTTTTTTATTTGAAATTAATCGGAAACATTCCCAAGGAATGTCAAAGTTTTTAATAATAAATATAAATAAAAATCAAGCTAGATTAGATCTATTAATTAACTTCTAACGGAAGCTCTGAGAGCTACCGCATTTGAGTATGATATTCAATACAAAGGGTTCTCGCTAACTATCGGATGCTGACTGTACGCTTGTGCGATAAATTATTGAGTAATAATACAAGCACAAAATCGGCACAATGAGCAGCGAGCTGTGCGAAGATGTGATTATTCGATACCGAAACTAAACGGGCGCATTAATAAACCTGTTTGAAGCAGTAACGAAAAAAATGATCGAAGTTGAAAAAACGAATGGCACGTCGGTTAAAAAGCGATGCTAAACGCAAGTTTAGACGGTTTTTCTGAAATTTTCAATACCGGTTTCTTTTTATAAATAACTCTTAACGATGTTTTAAATAATTATGGTAAAATTTGTCGTGCATTATCAGAGGTATTCGCATTGTTTTTTGTCATTGTCGTTCCTCGAATGGTATTTTAATGGCTGTTCCATTGTGCACAACAAAGATTCGTTCAAGGACTTAAAACCGTTTTGTAATTAACCTTAGCGGTCGATTAATACTGCGTTTTGCTGCAATCCTTTAAAGATCTTAAGCTGGCGTGACGGATTGTTTTGATACGTCTTTTTATATTGCGAGCATTAAAGTCGTTAAAAATGGTCATGATGCGCGTATTTTCAACAATCATTACAATTAATAATATAATAATTGATTTTATGCTCCTTTATATATAGGCGACTTGAATCAGAAGCAGTAGATTCGTTAATGCCATATAAAGTGTTTACAACTAAAATTACACAATAAAAATCGTAAGACTGTTTTAAATATTTCTATGAAATTATATTTCACAGGTAATAAAATTAAGATATAATAAAGGAATTTTATTGGTTTATGATACATTCTAAATATTTTTATTATCGATGAAGTAAGATAAAAATTAATTTTTAATGCTATTCGGACGATAAAGTATTACGTAGACTCTACGTAAGTAGCAACTCAAACTATAAAATAGAAAATACACGTGTCTATCTGTTACGAGAACTTCTCACAAATCGTGAACAGTAGCGACGTGATATTTGCACAAATTCTAGCTGTCGTTTCTAGGTCATCTGTGCTATTTTCAACTTGTTGAGCTGAACAGCGACGTAATGACGATTAATTATATCTCAATAAACCCGCTAAAAAAAACTAAACAGAGACGTGCTAACGACTTATTACGTGCTACTGTAATACGTAGAGACAAGAGACTAAAAATATTGTTTATAGACAATTATTGAAATAAATTTGTAATAACATGTTGAATAAAATAAATTATAAATAAAATAGGTATTAGTAGACTTTCTAGAACCCTAAACTAAAATTCCTCGATAATAATTAGATTGTTAACAGCACATTTCAGTAGTTTGAAGAAATGCTAAGCTCAGCGAATCATATTCCAATGCTCTTAAAAGAAAGACACTGGGTTTATATTCTTATATAAGTGTATCTCAAGAACGTTATCTCAACTTTCCGTTTCCGTAAAGAGTTACTCGAGGATCCAGATTCAAGAATTTTGCGAACTAAAATGCCATAGAAGACATGAATTACTGATGGTAAAAATGAAACTCTTTTTTCATAACGAAACCGAGCATCTTCGCAGAGTTAGGTGTAAAAATAAGTGAGTGAGAAGAAGTGGGAGAGAGTGTGAGTGAGAAGAAGTGGGCATGTGAAAAGCATGTAACGCATGGCCTTATCTCTCACTCACTCCCGTCATTTAACACGCGAGCGAGCGAAAGGGAATGTATCTCACCGTACGTGCCTGTAATACATTCTAATTGGTGTATTAAATACTAGTATTGTTTATACGTATATCTTCTTCATAATATTTTTATAATTTTACGTAAATTTATATTGTATACATATATATAATTCTAATTAATTTTGAATCGCGTAAAAGTATTGATACAATAAAAAAATAAATATAAAGCTTTAAATATACATATAGTTATTACACTAATATGTAAATAAGTTAACTGTTTATTGGCGTTACTTTACTTTTGCTTTAATCTGGGGTGGTTAAAAAATTACTTTTAAAAATCACAGATAAGACAATTCATTGTTGTAAAAAAAATTGTTAAAAAATGTTTGCTCTCCCCGCCTACACATCCGTGTTGTCAGTGTGTCGACTACCTTGTAGCTAAATAAATCGACCTCCCCACACTAAGCTACCGAAAACAACTTAAAATCTGTAAAGGCACAATCATTGATTGTATGCGTACCTTTTGAGAGGAATCGAGCTTTCTTTGCTAGTCGTTTGAGGTAGTCTTTAAAATACACTGTGTACAGTATTGTGATTAAATATAACTTTTAAATACATGCACATATATAAAACATAAAGGTACATATTAATTTTCTTTGGTAAGACAATTTATAGCTAATAGGAAACTCATAGCTTTAGCCTAAAGAAAATACTAAAAATAAAAAAAAATCCATTCAACAGAAAATACGCTAAAAAATCTACATAAATATTCATAAACGACTGATAAATATCAAATTTAACGCGACCTTGAAAAAAATTGAAATTATCAACAAACAATGTTATAATTATTATTGCGAACAGTAACATAAAAAAAAACTCGTTGAATTTTTGTACAACGCACAAGATTCGTACGTAGGTACTGCTTACAAAAAAGCTCCGATTCGCCGAATCGTCCAGCGTGGCCGTTTCGAAAAGCTGTTTTGCCGGTTTCGCGCACCAATTGTGCGTAAACCCTGACCACGCCGCAAGAGGAACACCTTGAAGGAGTCGGTTCTGTTCGACGTTCGCGGCCTTCTTCGTCATCCGAGAGCCACTCCTAGACTATGAATCGCGGAACCAGATTCGCCCGTGTGGCACAGGTGTACCACAATCGAGACCGAGAGATGAGCTCGAAACGATCAGATTATACGACGAGATTTGGCGGCAAATTCGTATTCATTCGACGGATGAATGGACTCGAATCGAGATAATAAATTCTCATATCAATCATTGTGGTTATGTGTCTTATTATATAATTTGATTTGGCATTGTTTAATATTTTCAATTAGTCGAATTGTGAATTGAAACAATATAAAAAATATTAAATTGCGCAATGATCTTATGATTATAATTAATTTTGTTCAACAATGGTGTAATGTACACGTTGTCGGTTTTTAAATGTGATATGGTGGTATTGAAAGGATAATTTATTATGATTTGTCGAACTGCAAATAGCAAGGTTGTGAATCGTAGATGGCGATATGAGTAAAGATAGCATTGAGTATTAAAGAAAAAATATAATATTTGGGGATTATTATTGATAACAACAAATTATGAAATATTAATTTTTTACCATTTAGTGTTTGTTATTTTGTCTAAAATACACTGTCTATGATTAACATCAAACAAGTCACATTACCAAGAAACAGTAGACTCAAAAATTCATAAGCACTGTATGTTATTCATAAGCACTAAATCACAAATAAAATATTTCACATATTTTATGATGTTCTGCAATTACCGATGTCAGGAATTTTTGCAATACTTTAAAGCAGAGGGCAATGGTTTTATAATAATCTTAATAATTGCTACATGAATGAAATATAGGTTTACTATCATCAGACAGAAACTAAGAAAGTGTACAATGAATGGCTTCATATATTCATACTAAAATTAAAGACATTATGTACATAAAAATCTGTTGTAAGATTGTTTTGTGGGAATAATCAAGTGATTTTGGAGCACATGTTACTAGTACAACTCCTCAAGATTAATATTTGACCAGCAATCAAATGAAACTGGCGTAAACTTTTTATTATTAATCTTTTATTGCAACACGATTGGTGCTTAATATTTACGAATCGATAAAAGTGGCCATTTTAGACAACCAATAGATCAATTATTGAAAGAGTCGTATATTTCTAACTGCCAGACAAGATAATAAATAACAATTGTTTCAAGACGTGTACATTTGATAGAGAAGCATTTAATATTATACTCCCATTTCTTAAAAAAATATATTCAAAGAACCCCTTTTAATAAAGTTGATTTTTTTAAAGAATTTTCAGCAGATTCATTTAGAAAATCTGAATTTTTGGACTTCTAAGATCTCAAAATCCAAAATTCGAGATTTAATATGAAAATATAAAATTAATTCTTTGAGTATTTTTAAAGAGCATTTTTGCCATAATGTAAGATATGTACTTTTTATTTTTAAAACATTTACTTATTGCAGAATGTATCAATAACAAGTATCAACACAAGAATCTTACGAAATACTAAGTCATTATTATTAGGAACAGTATCACTAGGTGATGTATTTTTAATAACATCACACATAAATATTTATCAATACAAAACTACAATAAGGTAATGAAATACATCAATACTATCTTAATATCAGGTATTGCGTTAATTTATATGAAAAATTATATTAAAGATTTTTATATTAAAAAATACGAATACTAATTCCATTATGAAAATCTGAATTTTCATGATTGCAATATCTACTTAAGATTTACAAAATAAATAACACAATAAAATTCATATTTTAACATTAAATTAAAGTTGCTGGTTTATAATTATTTTCTAGTATACAAGAAAAAATAATAATAAAATAAAATAAGACTGAAACTAATAACAAGATAAAATAAATTAAGGAAAAATTTTAAACCCTTTTACAACGAACAATAAAAATACTTAAATTCATAAGCTTAAATTCCAGAATAAACACTGTGAAACTTTTATTGATGCTATGATAACTATATAAAAAAAAATTTTTTTACCTTTTTCATACAATAAATTTACAGTAAACATTTATTGTTTAACTAAATAACTATAAGATAAACACACTTTTGATATTTTAAATATTATTGCTGAACCAGAATTTAAATGAGAAGTGTTAAGAGGGCTACTTTTAAATGCGCAAATTGTTACTAAATATGTATTTGTTCTAAAACTACTTTTAAATGCGCAGTATGTCAAATATTATATAAGGTTAAATTTACAATTAGTTATAGATGTATAAATAACCCTTAAATAAGTGCCAAAATTAATTAGGTTATACATTATTAGTAATTAAATATATTTTTCTAATTATTTTAATATAAATAAAAAAATAATATGAAAAAATATTTTATAATGGCTGCTTATATAAAAAAACATTAATTGTTTTTCTTTAAAAAGTTTTAGGACTGGAATTTTTTTAACTACATGCTATTAATACTAATATAAAAAAGTAGAGAATCATAGAAATAATTATATTATGTTAAAAATAACGCAAAAATCATTATATTATATACAATAATAATTATATTGTGCTAAATTTAAAAAAATATAGCATCATTCTAAACATAAATTTAGCTAAGAAGATTATTGAGATTTTAAAATACACGAAAATTAATGGCATATAAAACGTATATAAAACGTTACTAAATTTAAAGCAAATAATGCAATTTTTTTTTTAAATACACAGAAAAACTAGTGCCAAATATAAGTGTTAAATTTAGCATGTAATATTTTATTACAATATAAAAAAATACACAATGTATGTAAAAAATATGCAATTTCATGGTAGGGTCAAATTTACAATGTTACATACATTCTGCGATGTGCCATATAAAATTTAACACCTCCAAAATTTTCGATCGAATCACCGACTAAAATTTCGCATCCACGTACCAAAATGTATATTGTACAGTAATGCAATGCGAAATAACACGCGCGTTATTTATAGTCGCTATTAAATCGCACGAGATGTACCAGAAAATTTCGACTAACGTATGAGAAATCCGAAAATATGAATGTTCAATATTTTAAAGGTTAACTCATAATAATATATTAACATCAGAATGTAGTATGTGTTTAATAGCTGTACGTGACTTTGATCATGAAAATTCTCGGAATGAACTGCTTTTTTATTGATTTTTATTATAATATATTAATATAGTCATCGAGTTCCAAGAGCACCATTGATGCATTTTAAGGCTAAAAAAATATGCAATTGTAAGTTGAACCGACGTTGGATAAGGTTGAATAATTTTGGCCTCTGAGCAAAAACGCACAACAGTTATTATAGTTCGTGATCGAACATGCTTCAGAATACCTACGGTTTTTGGACAAAAATTAATCACACACAAGTTGATAAATGGTAACAATTACTTTATGTGCTGACGCGTGAAATGTTAGTTTTCCTAAAGCTTTACCGACACGAAGGCATTTTTACTTAATTGTTATTATGATGCATTATAAGAAACGATTCTCTGAATTCGTGCTTTTGTTTTTTTTTTCTTTCAGAGTTGCACTATTAACCGCAAATTCGTCGGTTAACGATCGCAGGATAACATTTTTTACGATTGTTATTTTTTCTGGTAATATTTTTCTCTTATTCAAGCACTCACAAGTGCAGCATAAAATTACATCACGATCGCTCGAATGCTAAGCGTTCTCTTGGCGTTCTCTCATCACGCTGTCGACCCCAAAAAGTGATAGTGAAAAAGCTCAATGTGTGGTGCTTTACGAATTTTAATGCTCGAATTACAAATCTACGTAATTGGATACGTAGATTGTATAATAACGAACCGCGTGATTGACGTTGAAATGAAAACGTGTGTGGAAAGCTTTGTATCTTATCGAATTCGATGATAGATACAACAATTTTATCTTGTTTTCATCATGTCATATCACTGAACATTAAGGATATAATTTTATATAATCATTACATAGATTACATTGGTAGATAGGTTCGAGCAACGTCATATTTATCTCGTGCCATATGAAACGATCTAATATTGTGATATCTTGAAAATGACTTTCACAAACTATGCCATTATGGATTTTAACGATATATTGTTTAGAGTACGTATTTTTTTATTGAATTAAGAGTAACCCAACCAACTATTTTGAAAGCTAAATCTATCCTAATATTTAAAGACGTTATCAACTTATACTAATAATCCATATTTATCACGTCTAGAATCAATATCAAACATATCTATTTTTGAGGTACAATAAATTTTACTGAATTAATTAAATTCAATCTAATTGAAATAATGAAAACGAAAATCTATTACAATAAGTTTATATATTTTATACCTGTGAATTTTAATTGAAATCTTAAGCCCTAAATCTGACATAATAAATTTTATTACTTTGTATATTTGTATTTTGTGATTTATTTTAAATTTACGCATAAATGAGTGATAAGAGTAGTATGTTAAAATCTTTAAAAAACATATTAAAATTATACTAGCTTCAATTTCAGTGTCATAATAATCAATCAAAGACAAGATAGAGCTAAATGATGTTAACAAAACGTTACTGAATATTATTTATATTTTTATCTAATCAAAATAAGACAAGTCCAGTAAACTTAGGTGTAATCTAAAACATACACACAAATTTCATTAACAAAAAATGATCCATACTTCTAGCATTTACTTAAAAGGAAATAGAATATCTGATTATTTTTACATATGATATTTAACTAAAAATAATATATTTTAATTGAAAACGAGCGTTCTTGAGATTTTTTTCAACTCCTTAAATTTTGTTAATTATAAAAATACTGAGCCGTATTTTTTTAAATTTAGTCATATTATGCATTATTCAAGACTGTTATTACATACTAGCACTGAATTTGTTCATAAAAATAGAAAAAATACCAGCAAACAGAATATAATTACTTGCTTATTACAGGCAATATTTGAACAACATAATATTTTTTTAGATACATGCCCGATGCCCTAAATACTAATATACCGGTCTAAATCTAGATGAGAAGATGAACCAAGGGCACATAAATTTTTATTGGGCGCCGTTCGATTAAAGACAAGATTGCTTTAGAAAGTTCGAACGTATATTATACCATGCCAAAGTCATAAAAATATTTTCGACAATACACATTCTCAGTGGAATTTAAACGAGACACCAACCCATATATAAATATAATGTAACGTACGAAGTATGAACTTCGAGGAGAAGAACAACCGGGGTACGATTGAATTATGATTATGATGATGATTCGTGTTTGGAAATATTCTTAGAGAAACAGCTCGAGAGAGAGGGAGAGACGCTCTCGGGTGCTCACGACAGAATGGACCAAATTACACGATCTCCAGATGATATCTCTCACAACTTGGACGGATTTACATGTTTGCGTTTTGCATCACGACCGTAACGAGAGACGCCGGGGCCCCGGGGATGTGAGTTACGTCCTATCTCGCCTCAACGAGTGGTATACGTATGTAAGTGTGTATGGAAAGAATAAAAAAACGTGACGTATTGTGTATAACTCAAAAAGTCAGCTCTCGGTAGAGATTTTGCATATATAAGAAAATATACCCGTGAGCGTGCGTGCGGGTCACGAGTGCGCTGTTATTGAGATTTTTGCACATGCTCTTGGAAGGAAAGTCAAAGAACTGTAGTGTGTAATGTGCGTGGATAAATTAGTCTCGAGGAAGAATTAGAAACACACGATAACATGTAAAATTATCCCATTGATATTCAAATTATTTAAAATGCTTTTTATTAATAGATTGAATCACATAATTAAAAAAAAGCAACTGTTATTATCTTATCAATTTAGTCTCAAGATTAACAATGTGCTGATGACACTAAAATATTTGCAATGAAGGGCTAAGCTTTTGAAGTTATAAATATTTCAGTTATTGTACAGAGTAGTGTACTTTTCATATCCCGAAGTTACCAAACGCTAAAATGGCAAATTTGCCAGCGATACGGTTATCTTAGTAACTGGAATAAGCACCCGATATGATATCATGAAGCTTCAGCGAGCTATTAAAAAGTCAGTGACTCAAGCGCCTCTGCAGGTAAATTTCACCAACCAACGCGAATGCCCTTTAATTGTGTCAATCCACCAAAAGATTTTCTATTACTACAGCATAAAAATAATAATAAACTCATAAATAAAGTAAAATCAGAGCTGGCGTGGTTGATAGGTAAAAAATTATATAAAAAGTCTTAATATGAACGCTAGATAACCGAGCGTTTCCAGTGCGACTGCGAAGGCACGATTTTATTACTTTTGACGTAAATTTAAAATACAGACTCCTTTGAATTTAGCCAGAAAAATGCATGTCTATGAATTAAATACTATGAAATGGAAATATATTTAAAAAAGGACTACTGAATGGTCACGGAAAAACTGAAATGACTGTCTATATATTCCCAAACAAATTGGTGCACTGAATCAGTGAACTATCATAAAAATAAATATGCAGAAGCTTCAAAAGACTTTTGTCTTCAGCGTATTAAATGAAAGCTAAGACTATTTAAATAAACTAAACCTACTGACTTATTTGCTGCATGTTGTTTTTATTTTACTAATCCAAATTTGACTTACCGATTTATTTTAATGTTTTATAGACCATTGTACACAAATATGAATATTTATATTAAACTGATATTGAAAGCCAAAGAAGTGCTGGAATCTCTTCTTTGTTAGCATACAGAGGTTAGTGGTCAAGTTTGAGTCAGAGGCAGCCAAAGATTCCAGAAGAACCGGTAGACCAAAAGCTTCGTGATCAAACGATAATATCGCAGCCGTATCTAAGTACCCAGAAATATTCACTCATCAACGTTGTATTGCATTTTTTGCTAGAATTAGGGAAACAATTTAAAGAACTTTGTTTCGAACAAGATCGTGACACTCGTAAACATTTTATGACACCATTATTCTTTTTTCTTCTGATTAGCGACATCAGATATTCCCAAAATAACCAGAGTTCATTTAATTGAGATTACCTCACAGGAAAAGTTAAATCGGTAACTATGTTCAAACTATTTTCATGTTTACAATTTTGTTATTTTAAAATAAAAGAAAAAAAAACTAAAAAAAGACAACAATGGATTAAGTGCTATGATAAGTATATTTCGCTTAAGATCTGGAACTATGAAGAGATATTCATAAGCCTTTAAAACAATATGTGCTTTGGTACTTTGTGGTTTTACGGTTGATTTTATCGTTATATCCGATACATGAGATTAATGGTTTAGAGTGGTTACGCGAAATATTTTTCTAGTATGAAAATGACAATCCTTAAAACACCATCGTTATATTATACACTTATTTTTATATTATCAAGATATTGCAGCAAAATTGTTACACAACTGATTTATTAATATATTTTCTATTTAACTTTCTTAATATATAAATAATATGACTTATATATTTACATAGAATTACATATTAAATCCACATTATAAAATATTGTTTTAACAGAAAATAAGTACAGTATTCTTATGTCAAATATAAGAAAAATAATTGTATAGCTTTTAAACAATAATTTTAACACTCATCCCTAGAAAATAGTAAGAAATTGCAGTTAAATATGTTATTCAAATAACTATATTATTTGCTGCAATTACTATTGAATATATAGCCTATTTAAAGTACGATTTAAGCACAAGATTGTAGCTCCTACAGTTTTATGCTAGAGCTTCTACAATAAAAATAAAACTAATGCTATCAAAATAACGTCGCATATACTAAAAATATAATTTTAGTCTTAGATTTATTGTAAATAGAACAGTATTTTCAAACACTTTTTATCAAAAATAAAGCTTTAAAAACTCATAGTTTATGCACAACGTCGATGATACGAAGTACTTGTATTAAGTAATGGTTTTAAACGGTAATATTAGGGGTACCCAAAAGTAGGTTTTAAAATCGTTAACTTCGGATTGTTGAGTAGTAAGCACATATTTTCAACATTTTGTATTGTAAATTACTATTTTATTTGATCGGGGAATAATGGTAAAATATATTTATAGAGCTGCATATAATTTCATATCAAAAAAATGCAACAGCTGATACAAAAAATATTTGTTTAATTAATAGCGACATATTGAATGTTAGATAATTAATTCCCTAGATGGTTTATAACTGTTTTTGATTTTATATATGAGCTGAATTTAAAGCATATCCAAAGAAGAACTATCAAACAATATTTTATAGTCTACTTCTCAAAGATCTTTAAAACGCATTAGCAAAATCTAAAAATATGGTTTTTGAGTTTCCCTTCAATTGTCCGATCACTACAGAATAACGAATATCAATATCTGTTTTACGGAAAAAATAATAATTACAGCCATTTCTCTAAAATCAGATTACTAGGGACAAAAACTGGGTTCCTTATTTAAACGTGACTAAGAAAAATAGTGGCTATTTAACGCACAAAGAAAATTCCAAGCCCTAAAAATGATTTTCTTTATGTATGCTGGAATTCCAAAATTTCTTAAGGCGTATATATATTTCGCCGTTCCAAGAAGCGACTGCAGCAATTAGCTGGATTATCGCTGCATAATTGTGATTGGTCAGCAAGCTTTGCAGTCCTGGACACTTAAGCCTTGACTCGCTGCAGACACCTACAAGACCATTGAGGACCTCCCACGGACATCATCCCTGCGCTTGCTTCTCCACCACCGCTCAGAGAAAACTTCTCGCCATTCAGAGAAAACATTACTCCATTTTGCAACTTTTTACCTGTTTATGACGTCACAAAATGTATCAATAAATTAAATTGGGATATGCCATGAACATTTAAAATAAAAACTGATATCACGTTGTTGTAAATTAAATCTATTAAAAAGACTTAGATCCTAATATAAATTAATATTTACTCTCCGAATATACCTTGTAATATAAACCCAGATATGCAAACTCAATCATATATATTAAAAAAGTTAAGAATATGCAAATTTGAAGGAAAACATATCACTATAATAAATATAACATATTTTTTATGTCCTGACTAATATATTGGTTTGAGCTGCAACTGTTACACCATCCTCAGGCAAAACAATTTAAGCAACACATAAATAATTACGGCCGTGCTTTTAACGGTAGTTAAATTATAAAAAAAAAAGTATTTACCGATCTTGAATGTGAGCTTTCGAAAAATAAAAAAATAGAATCAAGACGTTCAACTTGAACAATTTATGTTGAGATGTAAAATACTTAATATATATATATGATTTCATATAAAAATAACACGGAAATATAACAAATTCACATATATGTATAATTTTTTATCATACAAGCGTTTACTACGCCGTATAAACAAGCTGTAAAGCCGCGAAGTTTAAATTTTGCTATTTATTATCTAGCGCTAACGTTCGGCATAAATTCGCGCGCGTTGCGGTATCTTGCGACAAAACAAGAATTTCCGGAACCCAAACCGCGTCATTATATGCAGAAAATGTGACCTTTCTATAACCGGGAGGGGTTAAGGTTGGCGTGACCAGGAAAACTCTTTAGGCCGGTCTTCAAAGGGAGATAATTCCGATACGTTACTATTCCGTGTTGGTGCGCCGTTCATAATAAACGCATTTGCTATATGGTGAATATGACTAATAAATTGGATATCAAAGAAATATTACACTACTCCATATTCAAAGTTTACAAGAGTCTGATGCAATAATTAAAACTAACTGTATCCACCGTAACATACCCCCTTATGGCAAATAATTAAGGTTAATAACATAAAACAATTAATAACACACTAATTTAAGCAAGATCATTATTATTTTTTAGGAAGACCTGGTCTTCATTTTTCGACTTATTCATAATTAAAAAATATTGAATTTATTGAATATGATACATTATATTGTATACACGGTACACCTACTCTCGATTACGAAATGTTAAAGCAAGTTTTAAAAATAATATAGTGATTTTTTTAGTGGAATTGATATTTTTCTCAGATGCTTCTACATAATTTATTACTACTTTGAGAATGTGATATTTTTTATTAATTATATATCATAATTATAAGAGCAAAGTGGTGTTATTAATTATTAATACATACTTTAAATAATCAATGTCACATTTAATACAATATTAATTAGATTAATATGATTCGAATTGCGTCCTTTTAAAAACCTGTATTTTTGATCAATTTTTTAATGATTTTTTACCAATCAAACGCATAACTTTACATATATATGTATATTATAATATAATAAACACTAGCATACGCACACATATGTCTATATGTTCTAGCAAGTCTAGAGTATGAGCAAATTATATAGGTAAACTAACTGTACTAAGGCCGGAGCTCGGCGGGCGCTCCGAACACGATCTCTCGTTTACTTCTCGCTATCTAATGCGTAGATCTCTTCTTCCGATTGCTGATTAATTTAAAACCTCATGCTTTACATCGACGGCAGCCGATCCATAGATCATCTGTTCGGCCTTAGCTTCATCTTAAGATTTTTCGCCGTTGCAATTAGTTTCCGTCGTAGATCGCTGCCCACCGTCGAGCTATGAGCTCGGAAGCGATCGTTTACCTAACCATTATAACAGTTTTAAACCGAGTTTAATAACACACTGAGAGTGCATGCTCTAACGTGATAGTTTCATGCTTAATAAACGCACAATCCCTGTTTTATAAATGCCTTATAACTATTGCAAATATTGCAATTTATAAATTATATATAATAGCAAAATGTTATTTTTATTCATTATTTTTTAAGAAGTATAAACATGTCTAAACACTCTAAAAAATAATATTAAAATTGATAGTGAAATCCTTAATAAAAAGACTAATAATAGCACACGAAGATGAACTTGAATTTAAGGACAATATGCACTATTTGGAATTAGCAATTTGCATGCATTATTTTACTGTGGCATGTCAATCAAAATATATTAATTTTGTTACTATATTACAAGCTTTAATATTAGTCATAAATAATTTTAAAACACACGAAAGAATAGGTGGTATTTAATTTAATTATAAAACAAACAAAGATTTGTAAAATATAATTTTCATGAATTGTTCAAGTCTTTCTAAAATTTGAATCATATAAAACTATGAAATTTAGATAAATTTTTGTTATAGTATGTATATTGATTTTATTGCTCTTTTGACACGATTGTCCTAAATAATAAAAATTCACTTCACACTTTATCTAACCAAAGTGGTTACTATCAAAATACCATCAATCATCTTTGGCATTTTTAGATTGCTTTTTAACCACTGTGGTTTCCTTAAAGCTCGATCTCTTTATTATGATAAAAAAACAACTTCTCTCAATGCCAAGAAAAATGATCCTCTCAA
Source organism: Plectrocnemia conspersa (assembly GCF_051122295.1). Lineage (NCBI taxonomy): Eukaryota > Metazoa > Arthropoda > Insecta > Trichoptera > Polycentropodidae > Plectrocnemia > Plectrocnemia conspersa. The sequence goes on along the minus strand of NW_028277177.1, from coordinate 7,513,595 downwards.
TATGCAAATTGGGTTACGTGTATTTTAAAAGCTAATGATATATTTTACATATCGAAAATGGTTAACCACATATTTTTATATTGAATTAGCCTTGATTACTTTCCATTATAACGCCCAACGTGCAATAACCGCTAAAAAGTCGTAAATAACACGATATTAATGTGATTCACGTCGATGCTTTAAAAATAATAATGTCCCTTCTATCCAGTCAAATGGCACACTTGGCGCCACTCGAATAGAACTCATCTTCATTATAAAATCAAAATTTGAACATAGACAAACCTAAGAAATAGCAAACGACCGAATCTAGTCTTTGAAGCGGACATATTAGAGATCAGATTCGTGCGGAGGCGGACAAATTTGAAAAATTAATCCTAACGGTTACCAGTTCGAATGAGTAAACACAGATAGTGGCACAGCGTGATTTGATGTTTATTATTTTAAGAATATGAATGCGAAGAGCTATTTATCAATCGTCGATGTTGGCATTAAGATTTCAATAGCGCATTCTGTGGGTCTTATAAATAATATTGTACGAGGTATTGCTTTAATCGAAGAATTTACGTTTTTAGTGCTTTATAAAGTGCCGTTACACTGGGATTCTCGTCACGTTTGATTTGTCCAAAGGCATTAGCTTCCAATTAGGTAGGCGAAGGTTGGGTTTTAGGGCATAGGCGCTTTAAAATCATCTCGTCATCGACTATCAATTATCACTTTACTCGGAGTAAAGTGTGTCATAATATGTTATTATACAATATAGGTAATATGTTTTTTTTTTTTGAAGCGATGAAGAAGAATACGTGTTGGCATAACGAGTTTTTTTATTAACACCGAATATCTGAACCGCTGACCTATTGCATTGTACCGATTGCCTAGATGTGCCAGATCGACTAGGCATATGCAAAATTTAACATTATCACGCTCAAGTGTGACCTGGATTTATTGGTTAAAGTGTAGATGAAAAAGATGATAATACAACCGTATAACTGTCAGGATTCGGTCAAGATAAACTAAAATTTTATATAAATTCGTTCATGAAGTATTAGCACTGATCAAGAATTTTTAATATTTTTGCCACTAAGGTAAGATAATTCATTATTAATTATTTTTCGCAATAAATATCCATTATTTAATTTTTGCGATATTTTTGAAAAAAATATGTATTTTTCAATACCCTGTCTTGATAAAATAGTCATAAATACAGATAATGTATTTTTCTTCTTATTATTATAGTAATTAATTTAACGCTAAGTATTGAGCTCTACTATGTAGTTTTTAGATTAAAAATAGTAAATTTTTTAGCGTACATAATCTTAAAAATAAACTAAAATTTGGTATGAAAATGTTTTCTATGTCATTTAATTCTTGAGACGGCATTTTAATAATTTGAGTACAAGTATTATATATAAACACTGACCTAAAACTTTTCCTATGTTTGCCACAAAGATAAAATAATTTAATTTATAATCACAAGTCATGTGTTTTTTCTAATAAATGTCCTTAATTTTATTCTTAACATAATTTTTTCAAAATTATTTAATAATAATAAAAAGACGTGTTTTTTTATTATTTATTATGATAGGTACATAGTACACAATCAAGCCTGCCAAGAGGGGGGGGGGAGAGAGTGTACACATTCACAGGGTCCGTTTTCCTTGAGAGGCCCAACTCTGGAAAAATCATAACAAGAATACCTTTATAAAAAAAATAAAGACCTCAAATAATAAATCTGAACTACAGTTGTTTGAAATGCACCTATATACTGATGTATTTTAGGTATAAGTTCCTATAGCTTTTTTTATATATATAATACAAGAAATAAAAGGAGCGGAACATTGCCTTCAAAAGCACCCACTTTCTAGGCAGTTCTTTCACAATAAACATTATTATTCAAAGCCACAGACCGTAGATTTTGACGCAGCTCTGTTTGTGTTAGAATTTGTTTCCAAATTATTGTTGACTTTATTGCTTTTTGAACGCTTAAAAAATATAAGACACAAGGAAAAATATTCAACGAATGTAAAATAGTAGCAGTAAATTGTAAGGAAGAAGCATAGAAATAACGAATAAAGCACATCTAAACTGAATTTTGGTCAATAGAAGAGCGCAAAAGTAATTATCACTTCTCAGAAGGCAAAAATTCACGTCAAAAGCAATAAACTCGTTACCGAGCGTTTCCACTGCGACGGCGACGGCACGATTTTATTGTTTTAGACGTGGATTTTTGCCTTCTGAGAAGGGATAATTGTTTTTTGTAATAATCCAAAAATAATAATATATATAGCATAAAATATAGTAACACATTGAATTATCTCAATGTAATATTTACTACAGAAAATTAACAGCTACTTTAAATACATTTCAGCGCTAAACAAGTTTTCTTTTATCGCAATATATAATAAGAAACTGTTGCTTTTCATAATATGTCTAGTGACTAATGACACATGTGTACTACAGAATATATTAAAAAAATGTACAACTATTCTTAAAAAAAATGTTCGTGAAAAAATTTGTATCCGTCGACAATAACGACATAATGGATTTATTCATTCATTGCGCGAAATGTTTTCAATCGTTAAAACGTAGCCGTAAGAAACGCGTAAAGTGATTGTTTTACTTTTTGGAAACTAGGGCCTTTTTTCGTAGCGTGACCTCAAAGACGCGCTTTTTGACAATTCACAGCCAAAATAGCATTAACATATAATCGATCGGAATCGGAGAGACACCAAAACAGGCTTATATTAATTATAGCTGACGAATTTTAGAACAGCCATCTGACCTTGGGTCGTGAATCACGGCCCATTACAATCACGAATAGAACATGGCCAATAATATAATTCCAGTTTTGGCTTTTCGAAACACCTGTCCAAACAGTCAAACGATATTACCTGTCGCGGAACACAATGACTATTCGAAAGCATCGATGACTCAGTCGATAGCCAAAAACGGACCTTTCAAAAATTTAAGAAAACACCACAATTTTTTTCTATAAAACCGCACTATGCAATCAAAAGCAATTATACCCGAAGACTGCTCATACACAAAGTTTGTGTGTATGTGTGTAATATATATATATAAAAAATTGATGCGGTTCTGCCGCGCTTCCACGAAGCCAGGTAATTTGCAGGTAGATTTTTAGTCGAATAAATTAACATTCATAGGCTGTAATATCAGGTTTTTATTTTCGGAGACCCTATCATAGAGCTTTGTAGTATGTGTGTATATGTGGAATATAACAACGGAAAGAATTTTTCGTTCGATAATTACAAAGCAATTTAGTTGGAGATAGCGCTCAAGACGTGTCATTATGTCACATTTTTAAATAACGGCTACAGAACGACCTAAGAAGATCGTTTGTGTGATGAAATGCTTGTGAAGAGTAACAAAAAACCTTTAAGGGCATTATACTCTCAAATAGCAATCGGATGCATCATCGATCATCTGTCATATATTGTCATATCTTGGATATACATAAAAGTGTACAAATGAGTTTTAGTTCAGTTTTTTTACTAAATCAATTTTATTCTTACTATATTAAAACGCAATAATTATAACCTAGACCTTAGTAATTAGCTTTAAATGAAACAATTTATACAATACTATATGTCCTAATTAAATAATAATAAAAATGCATTAATATTGATTATCTTGTCAAAGCAAAATAAACAATATAAAATATTTTATTGCATTGGTATAGATTGACCATCAATTTTAAATTTTTATACCCGTATCTACAGTATATAAAATGTCAGGGAAAAATAAGTTGAAATTTTCAAGGCATAGATGTGTTTTCATATTTTTAAAAGTTCTCTGAAGCTATGATATAAGATTAATTCAATTAATAAGTTGAGTTTTGGATTTAATAAAAGCGGTTGTAAAAAAGACTCACTGAAAAGTGAATTTAAATTTAAAATACACCAGTTTTATGCTTAGCTCGAAGATTAATTAGCTAGAAGTTAGTTTTTGATTTTTCAAATGAGATACTTTGAAGAAAAAAATTATAAAAATACATATTTCAGAATATGTAGATATCTTGAGTTTTACTTAATTAAACCTAATTGGATTATTATTCCTCAGTTATTTGAGAAAGTGATAGCGGATGTGTTTATAAACATAAAAATAAACCTTGACTCTCGCACTAGATTTCTAATCATTCAATTTTGGATTGGCCGTTTCAAAAATCGTAAATCGATCGTTGATTGCATCACATTTAAATGGACCAGAAGAAACGTTGTTCACGATTTACATTGAAATCGTACACATAATAAAACCATCCTTATCATTACGTTGCACCAAAATTTTCTCTAAGATGTCTCAATCGACAAAGTAAGACGTCTGTCGTTAATTGATTTTTTCTCGCCTCGGAATTGGGGTGTCCGGTTGCAATTATTGTCCCGAGACAATATCTGGTTCGAGAATAATATCCGACTTGCGGTTTGACTGGTTTTCAAGTATTTATTGAATGCAATCGGTGTGCTCGGAGACACAACTGTTACAGTTTGCAGCGTGACTCATTTTGATTTATAATTATCCGATCGAACAATTGTCGGCCTGATGCAACAGATGTTTGAAATGCATTTTGTTCTGTGCCTTTTGTTCTCGTCTGTGGCTTACATAGATGAACGGAGCCGATAAGACGTTCGCTTTCAAAAGAGCAGTTTTCCCTCTTTCTTATCATCGTTGATATTTTTGCTTTATCACTGATGATTAGAAAAATCATATTTTTTTTTCAAAAACTCTGTATGCATATCAATATCAATAAAAGAGTTGCAAAAAACAAATCTTAGAACAATATTTGCTCTTATAAAATATTTTTTAAACGAAAGTACGAATTGCTATTTATATACACATGACAATGGTTTACTGTTATCAAAAAACATTGATTGAAATGTACTGATTACTAACAATTTTCAATTACAAATAAGCAACCGTGATCCGTGAAAACTTGATCCAAAGAGTAAAGCCAATCTAAACGTACACACACATAACACTCCCTTCCGTTTCGGTCATATTCAAAAGCAACTTCCGGGATGTTGCGTCGGCCTCGGTCATGAGACACAATGAGTGAAATCAGTTACGAATGTGAAATCATAGTGCGGATTCCAAAGCGCGGATAACATGCATGTCTATTGCCTAACGTTTGGGCAGCCGAATTTTTTTTCGATCGTCATGGATAAAATTTAGTCAGAAAGTCAAATGCATGCAACTATCAACTTGTTTTAACAGTTAATACAGTACTAATCATAACTAAAGTCGAACGTGTGATTGAAACTTTTTCATAAAAGATCAACAATCATCGTTTTGCTGAGAGACTAAAAAATCGCAATCTCAAGATGGCGCCGGATTGCGCACACAGCACGAGAAAAATTGCACGCATCCGAATTGCATACCGTCGTGGAGAAATATAATCGGGGCAATTAGCTGGAGACGCTCGGATTCTTTATGCGAAAGATCGAGACGCGGTCGAGACTAAGCTCATATTTAATCAGGGGTCGAGAACTTAAATAAGGTAAATATAGGCTTTTCAATGAACTTTATATCTCATATATGCCAATTAAGGCATGATCATCAAGGAAAGTATTATGATTTCATCTTTGAAAGAAGGCGATGATCAAAAACGCGATTAGTTTGAATCTGTAATGTGAGTGCATAAAATATTTTTAGATAATTACGATATAATCTTACTCACAGTATTAAAATCAAAATATATTTTTCTATAAGCTCATTTACCAAACGTTGATTACACCGTAAGATTAAACCTTAAAGTCCTTCATAAAATGCCTCTCTAAACGTCGACAGTAAACAGTGAGCATCCCAAAGATGCCACTTTATAATTTTCCATAATTGCGAAATGCAAAAAATAAAAGGAAAATTATGCGTGCAAATTCACGACTCACGACCGATCTAATTTTGTCGAGTAGAAACGTAATTGTATACGCGCGTATAACGTAATGTTATTCGCCGTGATTATATCATTTGGGGGAGAATAAAAAAAATCGACCCAGATTCATGATCGAATCGGTCCAGTTATGGCACAGCGTTGCCCACGCCGTTGACTTGCAAAATTTTGACAGTTCCGACAAAAGATCGATAGTGCGAGATATCGCCTCGACTCGTCCCAGTTCTGAACCTGCGCAACTCGACTTTTTTTACAATTTTACGAATATGCCCTGAGATTAATTGAAAACGATACAAGAGCATGCTCGATTTTAATCATGAATTATGGTTTATAAAGTGAGCGTTATTTATTATCGCGAAAAGGGTTCACCTCTCCGGGAGATGGTTAATGAGAGCCTATCAAAGCCTAGTTAGACCTCTCGGACGTGACGTTTAAAAGAGCCTTCAAGCCGAAGACCAATTAACACTCGTTCAAGACCAGGGGCGGGTGAAGATGCCCTCGACGAGCTACATATCTCTCTTTCTCGGCGATACAGAACAAATTACGTTCATTATGTGGCCAGGTTTATACTTTATACGTAGCTAATATTATTATTAAATAAAATATCATACATATATTATATGAAATTATTTATATCACACAGGCTTTTAACATATTGCTTAAAAATAATTAAATACTATTTCATGTTAACTTATGTTTGAAAATAAAACTTTCCTGAGCTTACTAACTATAGCGGACGGAATAACGTAGTCCGTTACGTATCAATCAAGTTCGAGCCGATGCAGTGAAATCTATTGGTTATAAATTATATTGAACATAATAATTTATAATTATTAATGAATATAGATGTCACCGATATCCAGAGGTTTAGTCTGGTGGTTAATAGTTCAAGAATGTTGCGAACTAAAGTGACATGAATTTCTGATGGTTAAAATGAAACTCGTTTCTCATAACGAAACCGAGCATCTTCGCAGATTTAGGTGTAAAAATAAACTTAATTTGTTCTCAAAAATATTTCAATACCTTCAGTGAAAGTATCTCTAGTCAAAATGTTCCTAACGAGATCATAGAAATATTCTGATGATAAATGATGCATCGGTAAAATGACATAATATGGCATTTGTTGATGCTAAAAGTCAGACGGTTGACGGAAGCCATTTTTAATTTAAATCACTCTGTAGAAAGGAAGAGACCTTATTTAAACGATTTTAAATCATCGGCATACAAAACAAAACTAGAATTTGTAACTTCCGTATTTATATCAGGCGCGTACGGTGAGATACATTATTTTTCGTTCGCTCGTAAGTGACGAGAGTAAGTGAGAAGAAGTGGACGTGCGGAACGCATGTTACGCACGCCCTTATCTCTCACTCACACGCAAACTTCCGAAAAGAAATGTATCTCATCGTACGCGTCTGATCATAGATAGAGGACCCAGGTTGGATTATTAAGGAACTCCCGAAATATTGAAATATTATTTCGACAATCAACCACCATACGAATTACCTACTATTTTTTTAATATTTTTTTACATTTGTCGAAAGCTTTTTCAAAATTAATATATACCATGTCTACTAGTATTCCCGCTTCAAGAGCTTTCGTTACTGCTTTGATGAAAGAGGTTATTGATATAAGCTTTTTTTATAGCATAATCAATAACAGCTGTTTCTATTTTATATTTTTCATATTACGAATAAAATATAAATAAAAAAAACCTTCAGATTATTAAAAAAAAAAACAATATTTAAGTTCACTGACAAGCGAATTTTATCGCGTAATTTAATGAAAAGCCCCCATACATCTTTGCAATTTGCCGACTCCCACGCGGAGTGGTTTCTCCTTATCCGATTATTAATATAGTTATTTGATTACTAAAACAAAGATAAAGCCAATAAGAGTAGTTAAGAAAATTTGCCATTCAAATACTTCCAACCACTATTTCAAAGCTTCTAAAAAAGCATACATATTTTCAAGCATCTGGCATTGATCCACCTTTTATTATGCAGTAGTATAAGCAAATGTAGCAGTTCTAAAACATTTAGAAATATACGTACAAATTTATTTTTTACCAAAAAAAGGGCTCTATAAAAATCCGCGACAAAGCAACGAATTTCCCGACAAATGAGAATTTTCGATTCGAATTTTTCTCGACACATTCTTAAGAAAAAACACTAGTAACAGAGCGGGACAAAATCATGCTATTAATCCAATAAAACTTATCGAAAGTGATTGAAGACTGAACTATGAAAAACTATTTCGAATAATTTAACAGGTGCTTAAAATAGAGAGACTTTTGTGCATTTCCAAAGATAAGGAAATGATTTGTTTAGAGAAACCGCAAGACTTATTTCGCAACCTTTTAAAATTATATCAGGAACTATTTCTATTACAAAAACGTCTAGTCTTCAACTTCTCAACGCCATATTTAAGATTCAAATTAATTTGTAACTAAAATTAATATAAGTAGAATTTATTTTAAACATAATAATCTATTTTAATATTCACGGATTTCTTAAGAAGCACTCAAAGCAAATTAAAATATGTATTAATAATAAAGTATATTTTCAATGTGTTATAAATACACAAATCATTGAGTTACTTTGATATTCTATAATATTTATATCATGAAAATAAATTAAAAAAATATCTGATATATTAGAAAATTAGCTATAATCTTTACTATAACACTTATAACCATTTTAAGTTGCATCTATTTACATATAATTAATTTAAGAATTTAATCTGTAGTTTGAAACTTAACGAAACTGTGAATCACTTAATTTATAATTTAAACGATACTAAAATATTATTAATTCTACTGAAATAAAATAGGCAGTAAATGTCATTAAATTGTGTTTTTGTTTTAATAGATATAAGTTTAATATACCATCGCTTGTAAACATAAATACACCGTATAATTTAACAACACATAAGCAATCATCAACGTCGATGACGATCATATGATGACGTTTTATCATTATAATTTAAATTGCATAATATAAAAAATATTAGTTTAGAGTTGATTAAATATATTTTATGACAATTAGTGTTTACTTTATAAAGCGTATTCATATTACGACGGTAATAAATGGGTAGTATATCTACATTTTTTATGATTGCCAAACAATTGTTGGTGTATTATCTGAACTTTACAATGGCAATTATTATAACAAATTAAACGCGAATGACTATTTTATTTTATTTAATATTATGTACGTAATCATCTGTAGTAAAACTAAATACAAAAAATATATACATATATTATCAGTCACTGATTAAACAGTTCGAGTTAAGCTATACGTTCGGCACGCTCTATTGTACCATACATCGTTGTTTATTCTTATCAAGTAGGGTAGACATTGTGTAGGTATACGCTTTGTAGTAGGTGCAGCACACCTGCAAGGGATCAGGGCTACCTACCAATCTACTAACACACCTCCGATGCTAACACGCCAAAGGTAGACAGGTGTGACTTACCATTTGGTGAAGCCCATTGTCAATGTCTAAGAACGTTATACTTATGTAGTACATACGATTAAACTCGATTATAGGCACGATAGTTAACCATGTATGAATTTGAAGCAACATAGTCTAATGGCTCAAGATTTTAGTAAACAAGTAATGCATGTTACTCATATTTCACGCCACTCTATGTACATGCCAGTTTCTAATTGATTATTTAGGTTAAATCAACTTCTTGATATTGGTTTAATATGAATGTTAAACAGTATGTACACTCATATATGGTAGAGATAGAAATTAGAAATCAAATGACTAGCTTCACTTTCATACGAGATCTAGCTACATAGTTTTTAGTGGTTATCAATTTGTCCAACTATATACACTGGGATCTTGGTCTGTTTTAATTTAATTTTTAAAAGTAACTAAGGTAGCTTACAACAAAACATGCTGCAACAAGGTAATGATAATCTATGAATAGGTAAAAAAAAATACGCTTAAGGCCTAGTCAAATTTCGAAGTAATGTTATAATAATGAAATAATAGAGCAAGAGTGTTAAATATTAAAAAAAAAAAAGTTTTTAGGCATCGTGAATAATATATTATACTTTTGACAAAACACAATATTGATTTTTATCTAAATTTTCGTCAGGAATACTATTGATAATCTTAGTTTTCTTAAATTATATTATAATATTTATTAATTTACTAGTTAATTTGATTTGAAAAACTTATTGAGACTAAAATTGATTTTAACCTGAAATTTTATAAATAGTATTAAAATAACAGTAACTTTAAATCCGGTCACTCGTTTTGAGCAATGAGCGAAAATGTCAAGGCTCAGCAACCGTGCACTTGCTACCGCCGATGATGATGTGCTCGGAAAGTGGTCCAAAAAGATCGCTATTGATAAAAAAAAGTGGGTCGCCTAAGGGCGATGGTTGGCAATTGCTGACCATAACGAAGCCAAATGGCCGCTAACACGCGATATACACACGGGGTATGAAAAACCCATCGACCATCTTCAGCTCTGGCGTGGAGAAGAATGCCTAACGATCGTCGCTGCTTTAGTGTATGAATATAATGACAGAAGGAGAATGCAACCCTCATAAAAAGGTAATATGTTTAATGATAAAATGTATGGTTATACGTGATATTTTCGGGGATGGTTTCCATTTTTTTAACCCTCCGGCTGATGCCTCCGTCCATTTTTGCCCGAAAAAAAAACATTTAACGACCGCTTTTCGTATATGTGAAGGTTAAGGAGATCGTTATCGTAAAATCTAATAACCGTAATCAATTATCAGGTAACTATTATTTAATGCATAAATTAATACAAAAATTTAATTAAAATATCGGAAAGATTCTTTAGCTATCACATATTCAGTATAAGTTTGCCTAAATTAAATTTTGATTCATCGTAATTAAAAAATCATACAATATATTTCATGTACTTTTACAGCGTCAGTTAAGAAAAAACTCAAAAATATAATATGGTAAATTAAATAACAGCCGGATTATTAATTTTATTTTAAGTTTATTTTATATTTCAAAAATATTCTTAAAAATACCAAAATTTATAAAATCTATTTTATTTTGGATTTAAAATTAGTGTTCAAATTAAAAAAATATTAAATTTAACCAACCTTTTGATATGTTTTTGTAAATTTTCTTTAACAATGATTGTTTTTTAAAAAAATCCGCTTCGACAAATATTATTCATTATGTATATGTTACAATAAATGTGTATTTTTCAGTAAAGTTCTGTTTCAGTAAAATCATATTCGAATACATTTTTACTAGTAAATATATTTCTTCTAGCGAAAATATAATTTAAATGATAGGCGCTAGTAAAATAATATGCTACTCTAATTTTTTTATGAAACTAAATAAAAAAACAATAACTAATTTATTAAGTTGTGTTTGTGATTTTTCAGTGAAGTTATTTTTTTGCTTTTAAAAATATTATTCTACTGCCAGTTAAAATGTATCCAACACATTATTTAAAATTCCACTGTTCAATGTCAGTGAAACTGTATTTATTCACTGTGCGAATGATCTGGTACACGTACTTTAGAACATTTTGGCCTTAACAGGTGATGTGTCGCCCTATAACTATTTTTTGAAACAAAATTCGATGGCATTCAAAATTTAACAAGTAACATTCAGAACTGTCAGTTGAATGCCACAAACTAACGTCACATGTTTCACGCCTGTCAAATTTAAAGTTTAGAGCAGCATATAATTGCAATAACACCTGTTAGATAAATTATATTTTCACTGGTACAAATATATATCTACCGGTGAAAATGTACTGAGATGCCAGTAAACATATATTTTCACCGATAATACGTATTAACTGTAACATTAACAGAAAGGTTTGATACTACGAAATATAATGTCAGCTATTAAAAAAATAATACAAGCTATCATAATATAATTTATCATAAATACCGATTTTTGTATATACTTTAAAAAAACACAATTGTAATCTAAGATATAAATTTAGCATTATACTACTCGGTTTATCTCACTTAAATAAACAATAACATGATGATTTATTATTTTAATTTAAACTTATTTTTGTCGATATATTTTTGGAAACATTAATTGTTTACGAAACATTTGCTTAAACAAAATATAAAATATAATCATTTTATTGCCATTATAAATATTTAATATAAAATATTGCATATAGAAATGCATCATTTTACGCAATTAAACGTATAAAAGTGATCATAATCACCGAAAAACTACGGATATTTTTTATATTGAATTTATACAAAACCCTATATTTTTCAACATTAAGCATCAAAGTCATCTATAATTTTAAATTAAGCCTCAAATTTAACAATTTATTTTATACTTTTAGATAAAACCTCATCGTGTACTTCATTGTTAAAAAATGTTTGTTAATTGTAAGAATAAAAATGTTATACTTATTGACAACAAATTAAGCCTTTACAATTATTGTATGATATGTAAAATGAAATGTACAATACCCTATAATAATAATAATACTTAAATAAAATAAGCTATATGCTTAAAAACTGATTTACAAATAAACATATACATAGCTCTAATTGATAATAAAAAAATATTGTAATATTGACCAACTATCTCGCGCACGTTCTATCCTCGTATAGCACTTTCCTATTATCCATTAAATTTAATTCACTTTTTGAATTTCCCTCACTGATTGATAGGCACTGAATGAAAGAACGATTCGCAATATCCGACGCATGCACTCGTGGAGTTACAAATTGGCACTCTTCAATGACAGATGCTTATTAGACTCAATCAGCCTTCGACAAAACAACAAAAAAAAGCAACAAGATTTTCACGCTAACACTTTAATTAATTCTCGTTAGTTTCGTTTTTCTTTTAATCCTATTAACCAACGGTAGTTGTCGGGGCTAATAGTTTATCCTATTAAATTAAACCTACCGAAGTACGCGTCGACACCGCGTTATAATTTATGGACCTTCCCCCTTTAGCGTGTAGTCACGTTTTTTGGGTGTGTTTAGTTCGGTTCTTGGTGCTTAGACCCTTGGGAGCATCTGCGAGGAAGCCTTACGAATCGAAAGAGCCTTGGGGAGCGATACGTCAAGTGGCTGAGGCAGCATCTGCCGCTCCAGCGATACCTGTGAGATCAGCTCTCAGCAATGCGGCCCTGCAATATTTTACAATCACCAACTGACAAAGCAAGGCCTCGGCTTATAATTGGTCGGAACAATCGTATCAATATCTTGTCTTCGACTGTCTGCTCGGATTGCCTCCGACTCTTTAAGTCGGGCCGACTTTATTAATCGATTGTTGTGCGGAGATTTATCCATAGATCATTGTGTGTGTGGATACAGATTATTTATTTTCATATATAGTTTTATTGTAATATTGTGAGTTGTTTGATCGGTACGATCGAAGACTAAGTGGTCAGTATATTAGATTATATACTGGAAAATATTTTTCAAGCCAGTTTTTTAAGCCGATTAAAATCGAGATAAAATAAACTAGCTTATGTACTATAACATATAATACAATGTTGTTGTTGAAAGAGACAGTAAGAACCTAGAACCGCTTAATATTTTATATGGACAAAGAGAATCGTTATATATAAGCTACTATAAGAATGTCGTATTTAAAAGTCAGGATAATAATTTTAAGGCAGTAATAACTAAAATGGAACTGTATAAAATAAATATTATAAAATTGTTTTCTACTTATTTTTTGTATGTGTTATATAATATATAAATTAAATTGGTTAATTTTATCTTCAGGTGAAAATAACAAAATAATTAATTCTGATAAACAAGCCATAAAAATCTTTTCTGAAAAAAGGACTATAGAAATATTTTTTAATTCTTTTACCACTAAAAGCAAAACTTTAAAATGTGTAATTCAATAATTTTATTTGCACAATATATTATTTGCGTTTATTGTAAATAATTTGCTATTAAAAAAAACATGAAATATCCAGATGGGTCTAAATCAGTTTTTTTTAACACGGGGTGCAAGAAAGCATTCCCAGAAGTGCAATAGAAGTTTCTTACTTTAAGATATGTAATATAAATGTTTAAGCTTTTGCTATATAATTTTAACTCGACTAAGCTATGTACTCTTGGAGCCCTCTGTTTTTTATTCGCAATATCTGATTATTATTTTATTGATTGTAGTAACCTTTGCCTTATGTCAAAAAAACGTCAATCAAAAGACGACTTTGTTATATATCGATAGTAGTTAAAATATAACAAATTAATAATTAAATAAATAATGTGTGGGAATCGGCTTTTATTTAGTTGTAGTAGAAGATATTTTTTACTACGTAAAATTATACAATTTTAGAGGTCTTCCAGTAATAGTTTATTAAAATGTTATGCTGTATAAATATCATTTATAGCATGTCAAGATAAAATCGTCACAGGAAAAAGAACATTAATAATTAATGAAATAATATGATTGTATTAGCATTGAATATTACACTTAAAAATAAATGATATGTTTCACAGTCTGCCGATTACAAAAAACGTTTAAAAGCTCAAATAAAAAAATAGAAATCGTATTGCATTAGTGGCTAATTAAAAATTTGCATCAACGCAATAAAAATAACGAAGAAGATCGGCCAAGAGAGTAATAAATTCCAAACGATGGCATTGAACCCGCTACAAACCGAGTTTTAGCACTCACTTAACCAGCCTCTTTAAATACTACCGTTGCGCTAAGTTTTTTCCCCATCTTCTTTGCAAAATTAAACATAAAATTTACTTCCCCGTGGTGGTTGTTGCGCTTGGCACGTCGATCATAAAAAACGATATCAATTTTGGAACAGTTACTCTGACCGTTTTTGCTCGTTGTTAATAAAAATCGTTTACTTTTTTGCACAATGTTTACGATTTTTTTCAGCCGGCGCTTAAGAATTAAACGGCAATTAAAGTGATAAAATAAAAACGAGAAGCGAAACGCCGTTAATAGTTAAATGTGTAATATATTCAATTATTGAAACGATGCCAAATGGTTTTCGGTTCTTTTTGCGCTACAGTCAGTTAATTATTTAACGCAGGTGTTTAAACAACAATTAAAATGTTAAAATGAAATCCTTTAACGGATTTTTTTATAGTCATACTTGCGCGGCATTGCCGCACAAATAAAATTATATA
Source organism: Plectrocnemia conspersa (assembly GCF_051122295.1). Lineage (NCBI taxonomy): Eukaryota > Metazoa > Arthropoda > Insecta > Trichoptera > Polycentropodidae > Plectrocnemia > Plectrocnemia conspersa. Next base: position 7,498,583 of record NW_028277177.1, on the reverse strand, counting down.
ATCTAGTTTTTTATCTGTGATACTCCTTCTCCGAGACTTGTACCGGAGATTTTATCAGATTTTTATTACCAAACTTGTCGAGAGATATACTTTTATATCAATATATGAATGTATATTTATGTAAATATGATACCTACATTGTATATATGTATATAGAAATATTTAAATGCAAACGCAATTAACTTTTATCATAAAAGGGCTTATACAATTAACCAGTTAAAGCATATCTTGCTTGAATCTTTTTTTTTATAAATTCATCTAAAATTACAACAGTGTAATAATTAGCCACAAAATAGTTTGCTACCAGTCCATTCTTTAGATATAAAGCTCTATTATTTAATTTATACAGATGTTTCCATTCAGCACGTATACACTTATGATCACTTTGATGACTTCATGTGGTAATCCTATGCTCAAACACTAATGCGCGCATACGCCATAGCTGAAACGCTTTGGAATCGCACATAAGCGAGATGGCTTTTGAAGATCAGGTTTCATATAGTCATCAAAGCAACGCGTCCTTAGAAGGAGTCAACGAACCGAAGAGAGGCTTTTCAGCAAGCGCCAATTCGCAATTGAAATGCGATATGCGTTGGCATAAATTTGCGAATGTGCGTGCGATTGGCGTTTTCGAAAATCACGCGAGAAAACGGACCGGAGAAGTCAAAGATGCCAGTCGAGGTGGAAACGAAAGGCAAATTGCTCGGAGAAAAGACCAAAACAACAACACGCAGCAGTCATGGCGTTAGGAAGTTAGTAGTGTGGCGAGCGCGAGCTCAATGCACTCTGGACCTTACGAGGCGTAATGCGGAAAGTCTGCTGGTATAAAGGCAAAAAATGTATAATGCCACCGACCAGACGCTGAATCACACTTCAAAAATCTGAAACGGATTAAACTGGAATATTTTACGTGGAATTTCCGGTCGGGCAGCCTACGAGGCGACGGCGCTATCGCGTTCTTACTCACAGAATGTGTGCTTACACATTGTCTTATACTATACAAGACTATTTCACTAATTTTCCAAATAAGTCTTTGCTTTTGAAAATTTAGCATTTCAATATAGACTGAAAGATGCACAACTATTCCAAAATATAATCCATTAAAACATATTACTTTTCTATTAAAAAATCAAGTATAGTTCATTGAGACATTTAATAGCTAATCAATCATTCAATTAATCAAAGTGAGCCAAACATATTTTTTTGGATTTCCTGTAAGATTGTCCCCTATGGAGTTATTCATTGAGGAGAGAAGAGTCCTACTTAAAATTTCCCCTACTACATATAAACGTCATGTAGTAAGCGAGTGTTGAAGTAAAGCTCCTCATTTAATTATCTTGTATTATCATAGGTAGCTAATCAGATGCCATTTATAAAACATTTTTAATAAAAAAATTCTATAACATCTATTGTTTGTATGCAAAACATCTTTAGATAAATTAAATTAAATAAAAGTTAAGAAATCTGACATTCACGTGTAATGTCAGTCATTGTCATTTCATAATAAAATGAAATATAAATACATTGTGCAACATTGTAGAACCTATTCTTACAAACCTTTAAATCATTTTAAATAAAACATTGTCCAAATCAATTGCATTCACATCACAAAAATACAATAAAAACACCGCAAAACTGACATAAAAGCACTGGCGCGTCATGAACGCATGATTTACGACCTCCATTGGCGCGATTGTCGATTATGAACGCTACACTCATTCAATTTCAACGCTTACTACAACAAAAACAAACAGTGGTAAAACTTCTTTAAGAAATTGACTATAAGTCGTTAATTTACAAAATTAAATCCATAGTAATGTTGCAATATGACTCGAGTTATGCTAAAAGTATGTAAGATTTTTTTATGAAAAAATCATCGCACGATAATCGTGCATCTATAACCGCCAAGGTCGCTAGAATTCACTGCTCCTGACTTTTATTTATAGATATTGTAAGATAAAGATACACAGATCTGAACCATATTCATGAGAGGCGTTATAGAAGAACACCTTTAAGAATCCTGAAAATTTTAGATTTTTTAATATGATACATATTTATTTAGAACTATCGCCCATAATTCATTTTTCGTAGACGTAGATTTATTTATAAATCTCTAAAATAATAATGCCACTTTGATTCAATCATTCTAATACATATATTCTACTAATTCAAAAATAGCAAGATTTACAAAAAAAATGTTAATTTTTCAGAAATAAAATTGAGGTAAAAAGGGCTTATTAAGGCTTTGTCAGATTAAAAAAACAGATAAATTTAGAAGACAGAAGATGAAAAATATAAGAGTTTTCCTCGTTAATCATTCTATCAATAACTAATAAATCAATGTCAAAAAAATTTCATTTGCTGGAAAAATATGTAGCCAACTATTATTTTTACATTTATAATGGAGAATTTATATTAATGTTTAATAAAAACTTAAGCACACTTATTTTTTATTCATACGAAAAATTCAATGGAGTGAGAAAAGTGGATCATAAATATTTCTTAGAATAACAAATTATATAAAGAATTAAATCTTCAACATCTTTCTAAATATTCTAATTATTGCGCAAGTTTAAGTTACATAACAACTAATTTAAATTCATAAAATTTTCCAAGAATCTTATATGAAATCACATCTTACCAAAAAGAAAACAACAAGGTAAATTAGCAGCTCGATGATATTTCCAGAAAAAAAACAAAATATGGGATCATTTCAGGGAGCGTTTCTTTCAGCTTTAAGAGTAAGAGCTTTTGTTTCAAAGCTTAGTTCAAATTCATATTTGAAAGCAGTATATTTTCCCGATTCTCCATCATAATTTTCATCAGTAAAGTGAGTTAATATTAGTATAGTTTCATTACGTTTTGCTAAAATATATGTTTTAAAAATTAGTTAATATAAAGCCTTCAAATATACTTTAAAGAACAATCATTTAATCAAACAACGTTTTACTACCAGCTACAGGAATGAGAGCTTTATATATATTAATTAGAATAGCAATATTAGTTTTCATTTCTTTTAGTAGGGATTTCCTTTATTTTAGTAGCGACAAAAATCGATTTTTGATACTACCGGTATTACAAAATAAAATTCCAATGCTACCTAAAAATCCCATTTTTTTAAATTCCATAGATTTTGTCTCCATGGCTTAGAACTACCAAAATGACACATATGCATCTATTGCTTGAAAGCAAAAGCGGACAATAAAAAAATACCTAAAAAGTGTAATCGGCGTAGGATGTTAAAGTAGAAATATATTATGCAATATTTACATATTTTTTACTCTTTAATATTTACATAAAGATTTATAGCTTAATGTATATAAATATTAAATAAGTATTGAATATGCAATAATTAAAATTAAATAAATAAATCACATCTCAATCATCAATCACAAAAAACTGTTTTTAGAAAAAAATATATCACATTTTAAACAAACAGATTGACAATTTTCTACGCACTTCTTTTTCATAATGTTTTTTAGGATAATCGTAACTGACAAAAAATAATGAGTACTATAAAAATATTCTTTTTTGGAATAAGATATTTTGTCAAAGACGATGTTTATCTAGACTTATTGTTCCAAAAGAAGAAAGATTTGGAGCCCGTATTTTTATAAACATTTTCACCGACAATATGGTAAATCAATGAAAGTGAAGAAATGATTTTATATACAATCGTCTTATTGACTTTTATTAGCACTCGTACCCAACACAATAAATAACTCACTGAATGTATAATGAACAAATAAAAACAAATTTAAATTGTATACATTTCGTAATTAAATAAAATCTTGAGAATCTCTGATCGTTTTTAAAAAATAAAACCCTATATAACAGATAAATATGTAGATACTATGTCAAAAAGATCTGTTTCAAAGATTAAAATAGTAAATTCAAGTTTTAGTGTACAAAGTGCATACTATCAAATATTTAGTGCAAAGTATTAAAATTTATGTTTGTGAGTCAAAATGCATACTATCAAATTTTTAGTGCAAAGTATTAAAATTTGTGTTTGTGTGTACAAAGTACATACTATCAAATTTGTAGTGTAAAGTATTAAAAATTATGTTTGTGTATAGAAAATTTCATACTATTAAATATTTAGTGCAATTATGTAGAACCCTTTCTGTCTCTTTAATACCGGTATTATTGAAATGCCTAATTACAAGATGTATTAAAACCATACTTTTATTTCTATCATCTGAATTATTAAATATGAAACATTGTTTTTTTATATCATAATTATTTTCTCAATTTATGTTTCAATAACACTAAAATTTGCTTCCAGAATAGATGCATGATACTTCATTGTTGTTATCAGTAATAAAGTAAATTAATAAAAATATTGTTTCATTACGCTTTGCTACGATATATATTTCATAACTTAGTTCAAGCAAGCTACCACCTAGTTAAACACGTAATTAAAAGACAAACATTTAATCAAAGGCCATTTCAAGGAACGTTTTACTGACAGCTTCAGAAGTAAGAGCTTAGAATATCAACATTAGCCGTCGTCCATTTGTTTTCTATTGCATGATAAATTAAAACTTATGATTTGATTATATCAAGTATTAAATCTGCTACATTTTCTCTAAGTTTATGTTACAATAACATAAAATTTTGATTCCAGAATAAATCCACGATTTTTCATAACTATTATTATCAGTAAAGTATTGGTTTATTATGCTTTGCTGCAATACCTAGCTTAAATTTATATTTGAAAGACTTTTAGTAACAAATATGTTATCAAATGCCATTTAAGGCAACGTTTCACAGTAAGCTTTAGGAGTGAGAGCTTCATATATATTTATTAAAATATTCATATTAGTTTCCAATATCAAGATAAATTAAAATAACTTGTGCAGCACTTTAATTTTATAAATCGGTCATCTGGAACATCGTTTTATTTAAATATTTCTCCATGTAAGGGTCATTTAAGTAACGTTTTACTCTGAACTTTCCAGCGATAATCATGAAAGACAAATTTACTAGGCAGAATCCCTACTCCAGACTTGATATATTGGTCTGCGAAAGCTACAACGTTTTACATATCTACAATATATTTACAATATTTGAACACAGGAGTAGTTTAATATGAAAAAATGCGATTGCAAAAGGTTAATTTTGAATATAAATAAATATATGCTTAACGGTCATCCGCACTCATACTCAATGACCTGAATTAAAATCTTGCCGATTCACAAGCATATTATAGTATACATACACCTCTTTGGGTTCGATCATCTCATTGGCGATATTGCGAATATTATATCAAAAAATCACCTCCTCCTCCTTCTCCTTCATCAGATTCGAATTGAAGCACGTGCACCGACTGCGAGGTTCATTCGCAGTTCGGAAAAGCAAGCAAGTTTTTCCCTTCTCGGCGAAAACTCAACACTGATCACTACTACTTGTCCGTAACACTACTGCTGTCCGGTTCCGGTGGTTCCGGGATCGAACCGGGTTTTGAGATTCGGGTCAGGACTTTTCGCGACGAGACTAACGGATCTAGCGGCGATCGCGCTCGCCAACCGCCGGCCGTGTGATGCGACGAAGCAGCCTCTGGCTGATCGGCGAGCGCTCGGGAGAAGTCGGCTCGGCTCGGCTCGTGGTTCGCGCGCAGGTACGCGACAGGTAGGGTCGAGGCGCGGGTCAATTCGGCTACGACGTGTGACATGTCGCGGCTATGTGTGATCCGTGACCTTGCGGAAGGTGGCGGATAAAAGATATTTGCAGCCAAAAATTATTAATATCGCTGATTAACTTTCGCGATAGTCCATTTTTAAGGGTCACTTATGACCTTAGAGATATTTTCAATTGAATTTTTTTTCATATTATGTATTTTAACCACATGGTTCCTATGAATACTACCAAAATTTATTGTTGATAAATTATTATATTTAATAAAAGTATTGTGTATACATAGCCCATATTTACCCTAATGTGAAAACGAATTAATATGTATATTTATTTTTATTTTCCATCAACTTAAACAATTTACGTGGAAAATATTATCAGATAACAATTTATCCTAACAATCATTATTTTTTTTAACCTATCGTTGTAACATGACAGGCGTTGCCCGAATGCGTTATGATAAGGTTAACACAGTCAACGCCTAAAAGTAATGAAACACCAGACTAAAATCTCAGTCTTTAATCTTATTACAGCCCTCAATCACGATGCACGACCTAGCTCAATTTTGTTCTAATTATTCATCACGATATTTATCCGTGAGGAAAATCTGCGAAAACCTAATCTGTAATAACAGAACAAAATTATAATTATATAATAATCTCTTACTTTGCTCTCACAGATACGATAGATATTGAAAAACACTAAGGTTCATTTAGTAATTTGCAGAAGAAGCAGATAATTTTTACTACTTTCATAAAATCATGCAAATTAACAACAAATTAAATGATCACTATCTGAGAATATTGTCATCAGACGAAGCAATAATATTGGTAAAACATGTAGTATATAGTCACTGTGTTTTTTTTACAGATATGCGCTTTGTTCTAAAATATTTATTTTCCTTTAAAATAAATTTTAGATGAAGCAGTGAAAATGATAAATCTTATAAAACTTGATTAAAAATTGAGAATCGCATAGAAAAATATTTATAATACTGAATTATGAAAGAAATTCGCCATATTCTTATTTACTAAATTGTTTAATTTTTATTCAATGATTTATTCTTACTCAATATTTCCAATTAACAGATAGTCTTAGAACTAATTTACGTTTAAGTTAAATTGTTAATTGATGATGTTTAATTTTTAAAGTAAAAATAGACATATTTAAATAGTTTGACCATAATAACAAATAATAAGTTTTAAATTCAGTATAAATATTATACAATTATTAGTTGATTTTTCTATTTAGGAATATAAAAAGTTCATCGAAACAAATATAAAATCAATAAATATTAATATAAATTTAGCCGAAAAAGTAATTTGCTGCCTTTTTATACCACTTAATTGTATAAAGCAGACTTAAGTTTTACACCAAGATAAAAACAAACGTTACTTATCAAAGTATATTTTAAAATCAAAGCAGATGTTAAATAGTAAAAGATAAATTTGTTTCAGTTATTAATGAATTATTTTACATTAAATTTTCATTTTTTTTTAATATTATATTTGTCAAATACATTTTTTTTAAAACAAGTTAGAAAATAGCTAAGGTTTAAAATAAACCGAAAAACGCAGACTAATTCTTCAAGCTTTAAAAATATCATACTTGTAGCCCTTGGTTTATTTTCTATCCCACATTAAGCTTTTGATTAATTTATAATAAAAATTAATGTTGCATTAAATTAAATGTTTAATAAAGACTCCATAAAATGAACAAGATTGTGATTATTTTATTGTGAAAATACAATACATATAGCCTATAAGTATGTTGATATGATAAGGAACTTTTAATTTTATCAATCCTAATTCTAGATTACAATAATAATTACAAGATCGAATCTAAAATAACGCAATCAAGAAACTTGCTTTGGAGGAAATAATATGGAAGAGCTTTTCTTTCCATTTCATATAATGATATAATTTTTTTAACATATATTATAACGTTATATTTTTTCTCACATTCTTATTTATTATTAACATATTTTCATAAATTATTTTACGATTTAAAAAAAAGATTTTGTAAATATTTTGAATAAGTTCGTTAGTTAGTCTGACCCACTATTTTTAAAATACCGATTAATAAAACTTAATTGATATTTGTTTTAAGAACAGTTAAAAAATCCATGTATAACAAAGAAGTGAAGTATTATTTTTTCTTACAAACAATAAACAATTTTCTTGCAAATTATACCTGATTTTATACAAATTATATATAAATTATACCGACAGCGAAAAAAATTATTTTTCATAATTTTTATTTTTGTTTTAATCATTCAAAGAAGAATAGAAACAATATTGATAATGAGTCCCAATAATAAAATGTATCACGGCAATATTCATAAAAACCATTAATTGTATTTTAAGAAATATTGTCGATTAAGTGTATCACAAAAACATATTTTTTATACAATCATCAAAATTATTATGGATTACGATATGATTATCAATTTATAACCCAATATAATGTGATACAATTATTGCTATTAAATGTTATCATATACATATTATATTTAATTTATTACAACATTATTTAAAAAATATTCGATTAAAACATTTTTAGGCACTTCCATTTAATAGACATCGACGCTCGGTCACGCTGTAAAACTTATTCGCAACCTAAACGGAAATGAACTTCTATTGAAATACCCTTGAATAAAATATTTAAATGTAACTTGTATACACTCGCAAAACTTTTAATTAAAACCATGTAATATTTTACACGACATATGAAGAATACTCGGAAAGTAAAGATACAAGGTTAGTAAAAATGAAAGCAATTGTTTCACTCAGCGAAGAAAATAAGAAAAGGAAGAACGCTCGTTACCGAGCGTTTCTACTGCAATGGCGCCGACACAATTTTATTGCTTTTGACGTGAATTTTTGACTTCTGAGAAGTCAAAAATTCGGTTTGAATATACTTTGACCAACACTCTTATATTATAAATCCGTAATAAAATCGGTAAGGATAGCATAATTTATCATAATTTTAAAACATAGTGTTGTAATATTCAAGTGCAGACTATGGAGCAATTTGCAAGATGCTACATCTGTCTGTACTTTTTCTTCCGCTCTTTTTCCCCTTAGAGATATGTTGGCTTAGTTTGTATTTTGGATAAGTTTTGGTATGATAACAAATGGATATTTCGCAACTGTCAAATTGAGTTTCATAGACATTTTAAAGCAGCATATTAGTACATATCAATTAAATTATATTTTCGCTAGTAGAAATATATATCTACTGGTGAAAATGTATTTGGACTTCACTAGTGAAAATATAATTCACTGAAAAGTACACATTCATTGCAACATTTATGCATAGCATGTAAATAAATGATGATAAGTATGGAAATGTTTATATTACTACGTATGGAAAAGTTGAAATCATATTATTTTACTAGCACCTGTTAGATAAATTATATTGTCACAGGTAAAAATAAGATTAAATTTTTGAATAAATTTAGACTTGAAAATTAATCACAACAGCGGATAAATTTATTGTTTGTTACAAAACTATTATGGTTGATAAATTTATAAGTTTTAAAATATTTGTAGATAAACGGATAACGAATGTAATTTTTAGTTGTACTTTAAATGGGTTTTACGAAATATAATAATAACCGGAGAATTTTGCATCCTGAAAATTGGAGATATTTATTACATATGAAGAAATCAAATAAGCCGTTTAAAATAACAGGGTATTCTATTATTTTAAAATCGTGCGGATACCCAGGACCCTGGTTCTGGTTTTATTCGGGTTACAGTAACTTTATTCTTTTATTTCGTTTAAAGTGGTCATGTAAATTTATAAAATTGTGTGAGGTTTATTCTGTGCGAAAAAATAAACTTTTGTTTAGAGCAATGGCATTATGGCATAATTTTAAACTAAGAAAAAGTGACATATATGTTTTTAGATTAAGTAAAATATTAAACTATTAATTTATAGTTTACTTTTACTGGACTTTGTATCTGTACTTGAATATACCTCGTATCGCGCAGTGTGTGGATCGCCCGCTGAGAACGCTAAAAATGCGCTCCCGATACATTTAATTGACCCTAAGCCTCGGTATAATATATATTTTCAATTAAAAATCGTGTTCGCTTTAGACCCTTTGTCGTCCTTTTCTGCGTTCGTGTTTTCCTTCGACATGTCCTATCCGCTTAATTACCTCCGCGGAATTTTCGCCGAGATTTTTTTCACTGCGTCTACACGACCCGTGACTATTTCAAGAATTTTTATTCTAGGAATCGCCATTGTTCGCTTCAGTTCCGAATGATCTCCCTAGAGTGATATTGAACGAAGAATTGGAAGAATTCGATTTTGTGTTTGAATCGAAACGAATCAACGTCCCTGTTGAGCGAGCGCTTCCAGGAGAGCTTCACTCGTTCGGTAAGGTTTGCCTCGTTACGTTAGGTTGACCGATAAAATATCATTTTTATGTCCAATCGGTCCGACGAACCAGAAGAATCGACGTTACTATCATTATGGACAGGTTTTTGAGCGAAGGTCAAACTCGCATTCTTGTGCCGAAGCAGCGACGACCGAGAAGATTAAGAAAAAAAGACGGAAATCTCATCATCACTCCTTCGTTCGGACTCATAACCGAAATAAATAATTGGAGTTGCTAATGCGTCTTCGGCACATTTTGGAGCGTTGATAAATTATCTACGTACGCGCACAATTACTTAACTATTTATCGCCGGCCTGTTTACAGTTAGCCATTTTATTGATAAAAGTTTATAATTTCATCAAGGTCAGTCGAACGAGCGTTGGCGCGTGACGTAATCTTGGAAATTTTAACAGGTTACCAAGATACGGTGCGTCAATATTTAACCTGTTCGCGTTGATCTATGTAAATGTTTAAATATCGTCTGAGTGCGGGATGAGAAGATAATTTCATATACATACAATTCGTAAGCATACAAAGAAACCCGAATAAATACCTAAGTGAATTTTAGCAGAATTAAAATCAGATGGAATAAATTTTTCATGAACAAATAAAGATAATAATACTGTTTTTATATTTTCTCTAGAACTCAAATTTGGTTTTAATTATTTAAACAGCCGCCTAAATACACCATATACATATCGATGACTTAAAGTGTAAATTTGATAACTCTACTTTTAGGTGAAAATTACCTAACAAGGTCATCTTGTACCTTTAATCAAAATACACATGCTAAAAAAATTCTATCTCCAATTAAACACTACAAACAAAAAACGAGAAACTTGAGATAATAATTTATTTTCTTATTTTCAAGTTGTCTATTTAGTTATTCGTTTTTCCTATAAAGTTGTCAAATATGGAGTAAGCAATTTTACACTTTAATCCATCGATATATTATAATGTCTATATATGCCATATAGTACATATAATATATGAATATAGATAACCTTTGTAATGAAGTTTGGTTTTGGAATAGTCTTATAAGTGCCTTGAAATATTCTGGAAGTTGCATCACATGATCTCTATCTAAATCTGAATAAATAAATAGTATAAATAAATCATTTTGAATTTATTATTGGTTCATATAATATGTTAGTCTAAATGAGAATAGATGTCTTATTTAAAAATATTTTTTAAGTTAATTTTAATAATAAACTGTTTAATTGTATTAAATACAACAATATTTTTAATCAGTAGTAGAGAGAATAACTTTTAAAATTAAATAATGTTAGAAAGAAATTATATTTTTTAGTAATATATAATATACAGAAAACTTTTGGTTATTGCTACTGCTTTTATGTACTTATCTTTGATTTTCAAAATGTTACGTTAACAGTTTATATAGTAATTTAGCAAACTTATTCAGTTAGTATTGTGTTACTTTATTACTAACTGACAATAGTACCGATATTTTGCCACTTATTTCAAGCTAAAATTGTCAGACAAAAAAAATATTCGAACACTTTAATAATAAAATATTATCATATATAGTAAATTGTTTTGTTTTTAAATACAACATAACCATTCAACCCAACTATGACGAGATATTGTTTTAACTCAAAATTTCAGCTAGGTATCGACCTAAACAAACGGTCCACTGTTAACACAACAAAACGTTATGTAACACGTCAACAAGAAAAAAGCGTCGATTGCAACACAAACACAACCACGTGTGGCTCGCGTCATGTTTGCCATTAAAATTTTCAATTTGCTCTCGGGCGTAATCGTTTCAACGAACCAAAAAAATGAAAAAGAGCTAAAAACACATATGCACATTATACGTTGAGCAATGAAAAACGCATTATCCACAAAGGAAAACCTCTCGAGACAGATACAGATTAAAACGCATAAACATCACATAAGACGTATTCATTATGACGTATACGCGATAACCGAATGCACCGCTAATAAAAGCCTAGAACCGGAATGTGTTTCCATCGCTTATGACACATCTCATTAGTGATTAACACGGCGGCGTTGAATATCAAGAAAACTCAAGACTAAGAACTCGGAGCACGTGAACTTGTACATAGTCTCACGGAGGATGGATATTAATGAGCTGTCACGTATGAAACCGATAGCCAACCATAAGGCGATGGGGTGGATAATGTAAGGTTGTTGGGAGTGAATCTATGGAAATTGTGGTAAAATTGATGATGATGACGACCATAGGACAACAAACTGTGTGCACCAGATGTATTTATATATGTAGATAGATGGACTTTGAAGACTTCTTTTCACAAAAGGTTTAACGTTCTTTTGTAAATATGACTAGATCATCAACGAATTTCGTTGACAGGTTAAGAAATTTTATTGTAGGTGTATATCATTACAAATACAATATATAATACGTTTAATTGCCAAAATTTAGACTATTTTTAAAGCCTTTGATGTAATTTAAAAAGAGTTTTACTGATAAATACACAATAAATTTAAATATATGATAAAAATATGTTAGCAAAATACTCAAATAGTTTCGTTTATATTAAAATTAAATTAATAGTGTTTAATACAATATTAAAATTACACCGCACAAAAAGATTTTTGCCACAAAAATAATATAATTCGATTTGTATAAAAAAAATTAAAATCTGATTTCATATTAGCTATTCATTTTTACACATCATCGTTTTAGTAATATTTAACGGTAAATTTGTTGTTTAACAATTTTTTTCAAAAATAAACAATTTGCTTTATATATGAATCTATTAACTTAATCTTAGATAAAAAAATCTTAGTGAAATACTTTTTTTAATAGTGAAGCTTACAATAAAATTAACTAATACGGTAATTTTTCACCATTCACAAGAGTTTTTCCACAAAATATAAAAAATAAGCAAGTAATTTTAAGCCGATATCTTGTTTTATTAAAGATTAACCGTTTTTTTAATAAATATTGTCACACAATAACTATTTATATTTATGCGAATAAATTGATTACAAAAAAAATATTTTTAATGAGGTAATAACTCAAAAACCGTGAGCATATACTTAATTAAATTTAAAACTACTCAGTCAAACAAAGGTGTACACTGTATACCAACTTCACCTGTCAAACACAAACCTACACAAATTTGTACAGTAAATTATTATTCCTACCGATACCTCTGTGAAATAAAACAACGCCTAAAGATCAATATCAGCCGCTTAACAAACATCCAATGGCGTTATTTATCTAACTATGGATCCTGTTTTTTCTTCATTGTTTATTTATTTTAACACACACTTAAACTTATATTATATACGTATGTGTATCGAGGCATCGTATATTCAACTTTGACCTAAGTTTTTTTAACACTACTGTCAAAAACGCCTACATGCATAGGTTTACAACCGTATCGTTTAACGCACACCTCTTTGGCCAAAAAATCTCGAAGGAGAGTTCATACAAAAAAGACACACATACAAGAAAAACCCACCATCATGAGGCTTCAATTCTTCACGGTCTGCTGACCAACAACATTACATATTGTTGTTAATAATAAGACGCGATAATGTCCATTCGATACGCGGTTAAGCAGGGTGTAGTGAAGTCGGACGTTTTGACAGGTTGGAAATTTTCGGGCGTCCCCGGGGGGTGATTTTGAAGATGAAGAAAAAAAATAAGGGGTATAATTTGATACTTTGATTAGTGTAATTATTTATTTTGTTTGCGAATCCATTTGGTGTTATTAATCATTATATATATAATTATTTTTAGACAACTAATTAACTGCGTTTAATAAACTTCTACATTCGATTATAATTACACTATTAACTTGATACGTATGACATTGATATTGTCAACAAACAACATTATATATTATATATTTAACCCACATCATTTGAATGCTCTCTATTAATTAAGACTAAAAAAACACTGCCTACAGAATATATTAATATACAATAATCATAAATTTAAATAGCTATTATTGTTTTATGATAATATCTTATTATGTAAATAAGTATTAAAAACTAAAACTTTTTTTACAAGTCCAGTCAAGTCCTCATAAATTGATTAGATATAATTGAATCCAATTCCAGGATATTTATGACATAGAACGGTTTCTTATTTCAGTATACTTCACATCAAATTTTATCCGTTTGTCTGACTCCTAAATTATATAGTACGCAAATGATTTTTTTATTGTTTTGTGGCTACGATCTATTTACCAAGCGACACGTGGCTCTAAAAACTGGTCACGTGCTCGTCAGGTTTTCTGTCACTTATCCACTTCCTTGAGGAATGCGGTCGAGCCTCGGTATCTCCGCGTCGAAATTCAACCAGCAGAACGGATTGTAAAAATAAAAAAGGCTTTAGTTTATTTGAATAGGCCGACGATCACCAATTCACAAATTATAGCCCTTATTTCCCTCTTCATGGTCGCGTCATAAAGTCTGCGGTCAATAAAATAGCAAAACGCCGAGCGATAAACTGAGACGTCATACCGGTGATTGAAATTCCGGTCCCATAAATCAATCTGAGCTTCTTATTTGCAAGCTTTTATTATACCTCCAAGAAGCGTTTCTTAATTACGCTTAGGAATTATTAAGTGATGCCTACGATGATAATTAGTTTATTATTGTAACGCTAAACATACTTTTCCCGTTAATTGCAATGCTTCAAAAAACATTTCCTTAAAGTAACGGTTAATCTAATGTATTTTTATTTGTCTATTTCAAAACATCTCAAATAACATTAGGCAAATAATTAAAAGGAATATGCATTCGTAAGGTTTTATTAGATTCCAGTTAGTTATGACAAATGTTACATAACTATAAAAATTACTATTAATAAATAATTATTTTCAATACAAATTTAAATGCAGAGAATTAATGTCGAGGTGATTCTAGATAATTAAAGTGGTGCTATTTCAAAAAGTAGGCTATAAACAAAAGCACTTTACTAAAAAAACTACGTCCTGGTTGTAAAAAAATGCATAGCAAGCTTTTAAGAATGTATGTATTACAAACCATACATTCTCAGATTAACCAGAGTATAAATGTTGTTAATATGAATAAAATATCATTCGTTTTTTCTAATCAATTATTTTTATCTGCAAAATTGCTAGTTTTATGTATATTTTTTACTACTGAAAATTAATATTGTTTATATTATATGTTAAATTACATATATAAAAAAATATTTTTTAGCTTTTTTATGAGTATATAAAGTTAAAGATAGTATTCAAATAGCTGCAATAGATTACTCAATATTTTCTTACATTTTTTTTATTCTAGCGATGCAGACACAAAGTATTTCACACAATGAAAGAGAGATTCCGTGACAAACAATTGAGTTAATTAATAGAAATATTGCAAAGACTACCTAATAGCTTATACGTCCCGAGGCTTAATTATCCATAAGTACCGCTGAAAATATACTCTTTTTTCGAAAGGATGCGCGATATACAATACGTTCTACCCTGCGCATAACACTATTGTTATTCTACTCTTGGTTACTGATCGCCGGAGTGTCCATCTGGGCAATTTCTCTTTTAAGAATTCTTAGACACATCATTTTTAGTGAATTTGTCTAAGAAGCGATGGAATTGCCCCTAAACATTCTCATTCGCGATTTGCCAAAGCTGTCTCTTACCAGCAATATAAAATTATTGGTCACAGAGGTAGAGACGCCACGATAAGCACAATGCAGATAGTACACTGCACTGAAATGACAGATTCCAGCTGCTCCACGAAATCACAACCGATAATAATATAACTTTACACGCCACCGGAGACTCCCTGCCATTTCAACTTCCCTGTCTGATAGCAAAATCAATATTTCTCTATATATGTGGTAATTTATAAATTAAACTGTTCCGCGAAATCACGGACGATATTAATTCAACTCGATTCGCCAGAAAATAATCAAATCCCAAGACCTGCCATTTTAACTACGCCATCTGATCTATATTTCTCTATATATGTGGTTATTTACATAGCTGTTATCAGTATTTCCAAAGTCAATTTTAGCTGCTAAACCACACCTCTTCGGCCTCAAACCTCAAAATATTGAAACAATACATTTTAGTCGTCTTATTTTTTCTATGTATCGAATTAAAGAAATATTAACTACCATAGTCGGTAACATATACCCAAAATACCTGGATTCGATTCCCATATGAATATTTTGTTTATATTTCCATTATGATTATTATATATTTATAATTTTAATCAATCATCATAAATTGGGTTTTTTAGATTTTTTTTATTTACGTAATTCCGCATGAGCAACAAAAAAATAATTTTGCGGTTACAATTTGCTACATTAAAATTATAAATGTAATACGTATACATTTAGAATACTATAATAAGTAAACTTAAAAGATTTATAATTAAATTTTGAAAGGGCAAATAAGCAAAATAAGAAGCTTGGTAAATGAAAACAAAAATAACAATTATATAATGTTTTACTTTAACTAAGTTGCATGAATTCATTAATTTTTTTTTTTTTGCAAATATTCTTAGTTGATCTTGGTAAATCATTACAGGTTTTAAATGCGATATATTTTTAGGAATTTGTTCCAAACTTTACTGAAAATGCTTGAGGGATGTGTAAATCATCGGCAGATTTAATTTCATAAGTATGTAGCTGTTTTTTGAATTTTAATTTAGGCCAGGAAAAATGTTTTTTTCCTGGCCTAAATTAAAATATTGTGACTACCTACAGGATAAATGGTTGCTGCCAAATACGAATGTTTTGACATGTACTAACACCGAGGATTATACTTTAGCAAATATGTGGTCGCCGCTTCTCAATACGAGATTAGTAACTATTTCTACAGTTGAATGCTACAAGATACATGAAAGAAACACTCCGATCCTTCTCCCGTCGCTTCGTCAGAGTAGCTAACTAAAATCAACCCCCACACTACGATTTTTTAATTGTCTTATGCAGACATTCGATTTAAATATTAGAAAGTAATAAATAGTCCTTTTCTGGATTGAATCCTCGCATTGACCAGACGATGAAGAACTGGAAGAATAATGCACGCCAAAATCGTCAAGGTTTCGTATTGGTATATAAGCTCAAACACGGCGTACTTATTTCACTTCCGCTATGAATGAATTTTACCACTTCGCTTCTGACTTGGAATAAACAAGAGTTCAGCCGAGCTCATATTAAGCAAAGCTCGACCATAATGATACTTAAAAGCCCGAGAAAGCTTTTATCTACTTCCATTTCAAAATAGTCCATATAAATAGTAACTGCAGTTTGAAGAGTTCAACGAGATCTTTTGGATGGCGTAAACTATGGTAAGAATACACGGTATACTCATATTTAAAATAATCAATTATATAACTAAAATCTGTACATCTATAAAATAAAAAAGTAAGCGTGTGCACCGCAAGCTAAGCACATATAGTAAACATATATATAGTATAATGTGATTTTTTTATGCTAAAATCTCAAATTTTAAGCCATAGAGTTTGAACATGACTCATTTCTGGAATAAAGAAACATCTAGAAATGTTAGTCGGTAGTAGGAATTATAATATTATATCTAGTATGCATATTATATTTCTATAAGTACTAGATAATGCTTTCTAAATCATACTATTTAATGCATAAATAATATAAAATACTGTGCATATAAATGAGCATAAATTTTGCATTTATGCACTTTTTTAAAATACTTGTATTGTCCTGTGCAATTTCACACGGTGACAACATTTTCTAAACGACCCAATTTCCACGTCATATTTCCATCGATTTTTCTCACTGCACACAATTTTATTCGCTCGCGCTTTTAATAATAATAATGATGCATTTTGCATACGACCGCAACGTGATCGAACACTCGAAGGTTCGAGGCGAAATTTATTTTGCATTCTTTCGCAGAGTCTCATATGTCACAGCGTGAGTCTTTAAATGTGCTTAAGTTATAAAGGGATTAAATGACACGGCGAAGATCTTAGTCGGATGATAAAATTCGATTCTGGACTATACTCTTACGTACTCGCGTTCGAGTTCTTGGAATGCTTTGGAATTGCAAAGTGGTATTCATTGTTTCAAAAATTATCGTATGTGATATTATTCCCGCGGGGTCAAAACCACTTGCCATCTCGATGGTTATTGTGAGACCCTTTATGTGTTGCATAATGTTTACTTTTATTGTCTGTGGGTGAAATTTTGATTATATATTACGTTATTATAAATTCGGTTTGTTCATTCTGAAGCGACTACACAAAGCGACGATCAGAATATTGAACGAGTCTTTTACACGAGGGAGAATTCTGAGAAGTTGCGTATCAAAAATTTATGAATATCTTGGAGTGGATTAAAACGAATGTTACAAATGTACATGTTTGGAAATCGAACATAAATTGACAAGTAACTGATGACAAAAACATAAAATATGTGCATGAATTTTGATATTGCATTAAAATTCACTACTAAAGTTAAGACTAACACTATGTGTTTAAACCACTTTAAAATATTATCAAACTAAAAATACGATCAACTAACTTTAAAAAAAAAAAATTTAAGAAATCAAACACACATTTTCACTGAATGTCTATTGTTAAATGATTGCTTATAATTTTCATTGAGAATCTTTAACTTTCTGAGCATCGAATTTTCAATGATTTAATCTCACCGTATAAAGTTTTAAGAAATAAAATATCAAAAATAAACAATATACAAGATTTTAATAATCAACAAATTCCTACCAAATTCAATTTACTACACTAGATCTCTCAAAAACTCAGAAATGTATGAAAAATATATTATATTATATTATAGTTAAAGATATATATGGAAGCAGTTAAATCAAAATTAGTTATTAAACCGTAATAAATAATTACATTTACTGCTAATTTACTTCCTTATGGTAAACACTTATTATTTAATGATATATTTTAACAATCTAATTAAATAAATAATAAAACGTAAATTTACATGAAATACTTAAATGCTGCCTCAACAATAAAAAACTCACACAACAATAGACCAATGGCGTAATGAGACACATTCACACATTATTTTGGCATGTGCATAAAGCCGTTTGTGTCGTTTAACTTATACAACTTAAACGTTCGTTCCTCTACCGCATTTTGATTAAAGGTACACAATTAGCTCTTAAACATTACTACATTATGTAACGACTA
Source organism: Plectrocnemia conspersa (assembly GCF_051122295.1). Taxonomy (NCBI): domain Eukaryota; kingdom Metazoa; phylum Arthropoda; class Insecta; order Trichoptera; family Polycentropodidae; genus Plectrocnemia; species Plectrocnemia conspersa. The sequence continues at coordinate 7,479,406 of NW_028277177.1, read as the reverse complement.
TTACAAGTTGACATTTAACCTCTATTCACATACGTTAATTCCCACGCTCGTTTTCTTCTCCGGCTAAGCTAAATGGCGCATTTTAAAAATTTAATATCATGAATAAGTATATTTAATAAGTCCCTTTCATTTATGTCTTAATTTAGTATTCAGTTACAATGAAAGAAAAAAAAGGTATCTTCTTATTGTTGTGTAAAACGTTTTATGTTACTCGGACGTCTTAAAAGGAATTGCAATCGCATAAAACCTTTCAATACGCATTACAATGTATCATATGGAAGATTTAAATACATATATATTTACCTTCTTCAATATTTTACAACATAATTAAATATAACAGTACAACGTTTATCTTAGAATAAGGCCAATTTTCTCGACTTCCATCGAGATGCTAAACGAGAAATAATCGCCGACAACTCGGACAACACCTTTCATGGTAATATAGTAATACAATAAATTTCAATTAGCTTTTTATTCGGGCCTATTTCCAATTCAGTATGTGAATGCAACAACGTGGGTCGGTAAAAAATGACCAACAGACAATCACTTGTAACTCTAATTTAGTCCGTGAGTTAACATTTAACAGCCGCTTAAATAGTCAACCACAAACTAAGATTTCTGAGAACGCAAGACGACCAGTACTCGTTTGCAAGGGTAATAATAATTGGCATTGCCGAGCGAAATCTCAAAGTGGTAATTATGACCATAGAAGAAGTCACTCTGTGGGTTTGATGGTAACACATTTTCGCCTAATTACACCGCCTTCCGGTCTAGTTACCAGTGTTTGAATTACACGTTTCGATTGTGATGTGTAAGAAGAACTGGAGGCTTTATAATACGCGTAATCAATTGATAGTTACTTTTGACGATCATAGTATATTTTTATGTTTAATGAAACATTATTAATATCTATTATATTGAAAGATCTATATAATGTAACAATGTATTGTAAATTATCAATCTCTAATAACTTTAACACTATGTGAAACTGCTAAGTGACCAATATAATAAAAAAGTATTATATTATATTTGTATGTGAATAGTTAAATTAAATGATAGCATTTATAAAAACAGTATATGTTTACTTTCAATACATACACACGTACGAATAAAAACTTGCACTAATTGCCACAAAGATATAATATGTTTAATGAATTAGTCCCAATAGATTTTATTTTTTTCATTTATATCGTATTTTTTTGGAAAAATCATAGTTTTACAATATGTTTGCTTTGATAAAATATTTGAAAAATATTATGATTATATTATTATTCTAAAACGTATGATCTATAATCAACTTTTATGTTCTAGAATGTTTTAATAGGTCATAGAATCTGTATTTTTAATATTATTATTATTAATATGTATAATGTGTTATGCTATAATAAGCTATAGGTTACAACATAAGTGTTATTTTGCTGGGATTACACCCAAAAAAAATAATATAAAATGAATTAAACAATAATAAAAATTAATTAAAAATTAGCAAATAATTTACGTATAAATCAACCGATTTACTATTTGGGGCAAAAAATGTATTCACGATTATTTTCAGCATTATAATGCGCACAAATGTTATACTTAAACATAAAATTGAATTGAAAATTAACAAAAAATAAATATGTTAGCAGAAGATTAATTACAGTAGTAAAATTTATTTGTTGATTTTTACACTAACCTAAAATAATATTTTTATAATTAATCATTGCAATGAAAAAATATTTTTAGATGGAATTTTTTATCGTTATTTTGATACATAAAATCTTAATTTTTCTGTTTCTAAAAATCATAAATATAATCTAGTAATAAAATCGACAAAATCAAAAATAATTGAACGTGATTGCAAAAAAAACGCAGAAATGAATATTTTAATTTAAAAAATACAGAGCAGAAATTTCCCTTTTTACTTAACATAATAAATTAATATTAACCTTAATCTTAGCTTAAATTAATTTAAAAAAAAAAAGAAAGAAAAGCATAATGATACGTTATACGTTATATTATTATATTATTAATAATGTGTCACCAATGTTTTTAACCAATTTATGCAGAAACTTTAATTAAATAAAAATTCCCAAAAGTTTAATTCAGTCAACTCATGGTCTTTTTGCGATATACCAGTGAGTGAATTACCGAGTATTACTTCAATATCTACTGCTGAGAATAAAAATAGAATTCATATTTATTCACTGTGGACTTTCAAAGCTAGGAGGAAAAGCTGACTTTCGAGCTTTATTGATATTTCAAGTTGTAAACTTCATTGAGCGGCTTTTATTTATTAAAAGGAAAGGAAATTATAAAAAGCATAACCTTAACCATAAGAGATATTTCATTAGGTTGAAAATAATTCAAAAATCTTATCTGATTCTCTTCCAGATATTTGAACCATGAATCAAATAAAAAAAATGATAATCATCTCATAACAACCCATTTATACTCCAAGTCAGTATGACCGATGGATGCTCATATAACACAGAACATCTTCATACATCCAAGAAGATTTCAATGAGGTCATTAACGCCATACGCACACACACACACTCACCTAGGTTTGCATACATTATATTCTACTTAAGTACAGCCATTCGCTAAGAACTAAGCACGTATTCCCGCAAAAGCGATGCAATCGAATGCACTTATTAATAAACATGTCGTGGTACGCACGGCTGCAGATTTGCATTTAGCAAACGTGAGCAAAAACAATGACTACCAAATAACACTTATCGGCGTGTGTATACACGGTGTAGCCAACGTGCTCGACAAATATGATGATGATCGGATGCCTTGCTTCTCCGACGACGAACGCTGAGGGCACGCATTAGTCGAACGTTCGTTAGAAGAAATATAAATTCGATAGGGACGCTACGTGAATGCCAAGTCGATAAAACGATACGACAATGTACGTGAAAAACTGTGGTATTTTTTTTTTCAATATACAACGTCAACAGTTTTTTTATAAAATTCAAATAAAAAACCTGAGATGGCCGAAAAGCTAGTTAAATGAGTGTCGCATCAATTAGGCAATAAAAATATAAGAAATCGAATTTCTGCTTGCGATTCGTTATTTAAACGCAATGAATTGTTTCTCAAACAAATTATCAGTGGCGTTCAAAAGTGAATTCATCACATTATTAAAAAATATCATAATGAGCCAGAAAGGTATAGTGTACTACGAACTACTGACACCTAAATAAACCTTCGATTCCACTAAGTACTACACACATTTGACCAAACTGAAAGAAGCAATCGGAAAAAAGGTAAAGTTGGCCAATAAAAAGACACTGTTTCAACATGTAATTTGTTTAGCTTTAAAGCTTTTGAGAACTCTAATGGTGTAATATTTCTGATAATCACATAGATCAGTTTTTTTTAGTAAAAATGAACCAATTATCTACTAGAAAGAAGAAAAAGTATTTAATGATACTAAGAAATGTTACAACCTACTATTTTAATTTATTGAACGAAAAACGAAGGTCTTTATATAATAGATTCTGTAATTATATTCACTACGCCCAAAACCACAGCTTTACAAAATAAGCTTGATTATTAATAAATATAACAATAAGATATATAAACAACACGTAAATTACGTTTATTAATTTTTATTTTATATATTTATTAAAATAATAATTATTTTAATGAACACAAAAAAATGAATCGGCTTGACATTTAAGTGTAAACGTTCTTGAGTAAGACCCTTCAAACACGACCGCTTTTCATTTTTAATTAGACTTTAATTTTACGTTGTTAAATTCGTTGCATGAAATAAAAACAGAACTGTGATATTTTTGTCAGAAATATGAGGTAATTCTAAGTACTTGAATCAGAAAACTCTTAACTTTCCTCTAATTAAAAAAGTCAATGGAAAAGTGATTTGGTTGCATAAAGATTGCAAATCAAGTAGTACTGCTCTGTATATATTTTTTAAATATGCGTTATAATCAGGGCTGTGGAGTCGGAGTCGGAGTCGGAGTTGGAGTCGTGGAGTCGTGGTGTTTTGGCCGGAGTTGGAGTCGGAGTCGGAGTCGTGAAAAATGAGTGACTCCGAGCATTTTTTTAAATTATGAAATTTATTAATTTTTAATTGTGTAATAATGAATGTGTATAGCGTATGAATATTAAACGCGTAGAAAAACACCAAAAATACCTGATAAAATTAAACTTTTTTGAGTCGGAGTCGAAGTCGGAGTCGGAGTCGGAGTGGAGTCGTGTTGTTGGTAAATATCGGAATCGGAGTCGGAGTCGGAGTCGTGGTTTTTTTTAACGACTCCACAGCCCTGGTTATAATTTACACATATTTTTTCAGTATCAAAAATAAAATAAGATATACATAATTATTAAAACAGTTATATTTTAATTTAAATGTAAAACACAAAAGTCGGTCAGAAAATTTCAACAATCATTTGCTGCATCGCTTACTGTATTTACGACTAACCCGAATGGGTAATTTTTATTATAAATAAAACATTGCATAGTTTCTCCTTAGGAAATACACAACTTATTTCATTATTAGCTTAATTTGAATGTGTATTCAATAAAAAGTCAGCACTTCTAAATTTTACTCAGTTGCACTTTAAGACCCTCAAGAATATATGGTTACCTATTTAAATTTTTATACTACTCTTTGGGGACTTTGCAAAACTATGACACTTTCATCGTAAATACTTTCAAAATAATTGCCTTATACACTATGTACATATGTATGTAAACATAAAAATAATAGTAAAATAGTTAAACTGGAATAATAACAACTAAGCAATGCTAAATATAAACTGCAAGCTATACATACTTATATTATTTTTATATTTAATATGTAAAGTTATTATCGAAATTTTTTTTAAATATTGAAAGCCATCCCTTCCAAATTTTACTCAGTTGCTCTTTAGAGTCTTAAATAATAAATGTTTATTCCACATACATTTTGAAGACTTTGCAAAACTAAGACACCTTTCATCGTAAAATATTATATAAGAATTACTTTAAAATATTATATAAGAACTATGTATGTCTAACTACTAGTCTGAATATTTTTCATTAGATTTATTATGTACAGTACATTTTGATATTTTATTTTATTTTTTCTCAAAATATTCGGTAAATTTAATAAATAATTTTATTCTTTCGGCGTTAAATAAATATCTCGATCGAATCATATATTAATTTACGTGTAAAATTAATACCGGATATAAACAATTTTTATATAATAAACATCATTAAAGAGTTTAATTAAGCTATATTTATATTTATTGTAATGTTTTCATTATAATATGACAGGAAACTTTTTTTTACCCCAATAGGATAAACACAATCAGCAACTACTAAGCAGGGAGACACCTGGCTGAAATCAATCTGTTTTAATCATAAAATTCATCGGTGAAATTAGGAAAATCTAGCAAAACTTTATCTGTCTTGATCTATCAGAATTATTATTATAAAACATTTTCTAAAAACTGGATAGCACAATAAAAATGTTAAAATACTAGGGCGAATATTTCGTGAGCAATTTCAGAGCTTTCAGTTCTATCTTGATAATGGAATGTGACAAATCAATAAAACGTTTAAGCAACATTTTAGGCTATTATTATATTTAAAAGTCGCAATATAAAATATACCACGCACTGTAAATATTTTTAATCACGTTTCTTATATTTATATTGAAAACAAAAATTTAAGCAGTAAATTTTTACAATACTCTTAAATAAATTAATTTATAACATTAGAGTGATCTAAATTATTTCTATAAATATAAATCGTAATAATGATAGAAACCACGAAGTGTCTCGAAAAAAAATATCCTTTCAATATTTTTTATAACGGAAAAGTAGTAAACCCAATAAACAAGTAATTTATAGCGTAATGAAAACTATTAAAATTAAATAATATATATATTTTTATTTAAAGTAAAATAGTTATATTAAAAATATGATAAAATCTAAAGAATAATAGCTAACCATAACAACTCGATTAAAAATCCTCCTGAGGTCAGGCATAGAATTGATTACTATCTATTTTTCGCACCTCGGGCGATAATCGTACTCTCATTATTTTCACCCATTGTTGTGTCGGAGCAATTTCTCTTCTCGCCAGAGATCTATCAGCGTCCGAACACAAGCGCGATTCTAAATCATCTCAGAGTGTCATCTCGTCCTGGAGGTCAACATTGAAGGTCTCGCGCCACAAAGAGGTGTGCTGCACAAATGGATCGGAATTCTCACTTTAACAATAAAGTATAAATCGTCGTTTTTTATTCTGTTATTATTGTTCCGAGCGCGAGGATTGGCCTGTGCGGTTTTTTATTATGTAACGAAATCGTGAATGGAGAGAGATTTTTGCATTATTTTTGCGAAACGACCGCTCGTTACGATGATCGAGCGCAGTATCTTCAAGCGCATCAGCCATGTTCAAAAGGTTAATTTTTATATGGATAATGTGTGTGTACACAAAAAAAATGGGATGTTTTGTTTAAGATGCAATAAAAGAGTTTAAGGTTGAGCGCCTAAAATATTTATTATACAAGTATTTTGTCTTACTGAAAATTAATAAAAATATTTAATATAGTTTCGCAAAATACCATTCTCAGCAAATCATTGAAAATTGAACTACATTCGGTACAACTGTTAAATTGCAAATTATAAATAATCAAAACTTTATTCAAAGTTCCGTATTTCTCCATTCTTGCATTGCATTATTGCAGAACTGTTATAATATCGCTTTTATTATTTTTTTCACAACCATGATACCGCATTTGAGACTGCTCTTCCGTCCAATTACACCGAAATTTATATAATGACCTCTCACCGAGGCGTGCAAATAAAAAAAACGTATTACATATCGCATACAATAGCAATACAATACATAATACATTGAGAATCGAATGTCATCGTCGCTGAACAGCGACCTTTATTTTATTATCCCAAGAAAAATCATGATAAATTTTGAGTGATTCTAATCTCTTTTATATTATATAAACTGTTATCTTGAGTCGTAATAATATTTTATATATATATATGAAAAGCCTTCAAATTGTTTTAATATTATTCTGTATAATAAAAAAATAATGCAAATAAATGTAAATTTGGTTGCAGTATAATAATGTATTTATTATAATTAAAAAATTACTTATATGATTTAATTTCAGTTTCATAATAATTATTCAAGGAAGAAATGTTTACAATAACTAGTATTTTGCCATACTTTTTAAATAAAGATAAAATTTTACCAAAGTCCTAATTAAAATGGAAATTATCTAATGCCCAATGGCGAGATTTGGCCATGGTTTTAAAATAATAGGAGATCTAAGAACTCACTTGAACACATGAATGCACTTTTTATTTGAAGCCATATTTTTCAGTCTTTCATCTTTAACTTCTTTTGCTTATTTTATTTTTTAAAAGTGTATTTATACAACTTTTATATTTATTAAATTGTGCAATTAAAAGCACCGCTTCTCATAATCCTTAAAATTTTGGATTTTCGTGCTTTCAATCCCTCATTTAAGGGTATATTTACATTGTTTTTGAGTATTTTAATTTACTGTTGGATCACGTAATGAAATTATTTATGATAAATATAATGCTAATTCGGCCATAATTTGATTTAAGTAAAAATATCGATATTGCTGTGTATCATCAATTAGATTATTACAAGACAAATCTTCCAGACTATCTGCTATAATGAATCATCAATTAAAAAATGTTAAAATGGATCTAATAAGTCGGATTAAGGGTGAAAATAAGTATTGTTAATAAGGATCGAGAGATACGACAAATGTGCTTACGAGATATGCGTAAAAAGCCATGAATATCACCAATTAGTATTTTCAAAGACAACCTTTGTATGTGGCTTGAATAATCGTATACCTGAGGAAAAATCATTATTGAATAAATAAATAAATAAATTAATGCGTTAGCTGAACTGTTTTAGATTGAGAAAAAGTGACGCTCTTTGATAAAAGTAAAATAATATTTAAACGGTTTAGATAGGATGCATTACATTTGTTGTCAATGTGGCAAGGAGTTATCAATATGTACCTATGTGAAATCTAAAGAACCAAATGATCTAGGGTATTTTTTATATATTGCGTAATGGAAGGTATACATTTCAACAACCAAGTAGTGAAGGCGTTGGATTATAAAACCGTCCTGGATTTTTTTTTCATCCATTCTATAGACGAGTATGGCGGCTTAAATTTGGACTAAAATTTCAACTTGTCATCGGGCAAATATAAACTGTATTGTTTTTTTTTTTGTGAATTTGTTGGATGAGAATAAAAAAATAAAATAAAATATTTGTTTGTTCAAATATACTATATACCCTTTTTATGAAAGCTTCATATGATGTATATAAAGAGTCGAATGTCTTTTGATGACCTTTCGGTCGGCGGCATTGTGTGGCGTGTAATTTGCCGAAGCGAGAAGAATCGATCTCGAGCGCGTTCGTAGTCGTCGTGTTTATTTTTCGATATTTTTTCATTACGATTATGCACGTGCCAATAAAGGGGTACCGTGTGGCACAATAACGACCCGAAAGTGGTCGGGCATTGTTCGGAAATGGTCCGTTATTATCGCGCCGGTTCGAATACTGGTTCCCTTCCTTGGTGGATGAATACGTCTACTCGATGGCATCGTCGTGGAATTCCTGACGATGACGCCCAGTGCGAGATGATGTATGCTGTCGTGTCGCCCAAACTGATAATTAGGCGCCCACAACGGCTCATTACGACAGAACAATGCCGGCAATGAGCACGCGGCCCGAATGTCAAATCGCGCGCAAAAAGCTCAGCTCTCAAAGAACTTTCGGCTGAAAGCTAGCCCGGAAATGTCTTTGAAAATTTTAGATGTTTTTACAACATTGTATATGTTTCTACTTATGATACTTTTTTTACTAAAATAGTAAAATTATTAATTTGAAAAATATCAGTTGATTGAAATAACATATTAATAAATATTCATACAATATCTTTTAAATACTTTTATCTGACTTTAGAAGAAAACTCTCCAGGTTAAACTCTAAACGTATGGATAATATTAATTATAAAAACGCGGTAATGATAGTATTATATATATAATAAAAAGCATGGGAAGCTTTTTATATTTCACATGTGTGATGGGTTTGGTTATAACTGATTTTATTTATCACTAGCTTTTTATACCCGTTTTTAAAGACAAAAAGTTGTGTAGTATTAATTTATAAGATGTGTAAATTTCACATTATATATACATATGAAAATAGAATTATTTATAAAAAATAAATTCTATGTTTTAAATAACACACAATTACATGAACTCGTTTATATAATATATATGCATGTTTATTTATTTATATTGCATAATATCTATAATGAATTTTACTTCATAAGCGATCTGATATAAATCACATGAGAAGCTTATAAACGTACTTAATTACCATAATTTCGCAATCTAAATTGTCGAATAATACAAACGACACTGTATTTCAGGTCACAAAATTTACATTTACACGACACTGTCGTCTCGAAGCGATAAATCCAAGCTAACATATTCTAATTAGTCAGAGGACGCACCTAGGGTGAGATAAAAAAATGCGATCGGTTCTAGATAGCCATCAATGCGCTGATGTAATGATTAATCATAATAGATTAACGATAATATCGGTATAACACTACCTTGTTATTAACATAAAATACATCTGGAAGGTAAAAAATGCTCACTAGTGATCGATTTTCGTAAATGATTACACTGTCATTAATTATTGACACGCGAATTTGTATCGAGGACGAAACAATACAAAGAATGCATTCGTAATGTGTTTCCGATACATAAATTCATGGGCTACAACAATAACAACAACAATGAGACCGTACAGTGTGAATGACACGAAAAAGATCTACGTTAACTTATGGAATTGTTTCATCGAAACGTTATGTGGAATTACAGTAGGGAGTTCCTGATCATATTTTTTTATCATATATTTTGTCAATACTTATATTATTTTTAATTATGTTATAATATATTTTTAAAAAATAAGTTTTATTTGACTTGCTCACTTCTGTATTTTGTCAAAAGTCGGAATGAAATGTGTGTTCAAGATACATATAGTATATTTTTTTACATTTCATTTATGAAATCCATCATAAAACATGTCATTATCATTATCTTATAAACAAAACCATTTGCTAGATTGATATGAACGTCTTAAAAATCTGATTATTTTATGCTCGACATTGAACTTTTAAAAGTTATATTTAAAAATGTTTATGTATAATTTTCTCTAGCTTGTAATAAAATTCATATTTAATTCCATCGAGCTTTCCCATATTTATTGACTCGATACATCGATCAAATCACCTATTACGGTGCCATTAAACGAAATACAATCAAAAGCGACAACCCTGCGACATGTCAGGATGGATGACCAGTTGTCACATTATAAAGTCGCGTTTTAGTAGTGAGCAATAGGCGCACACGTGACTGCCGAGTCACAATCTACCCACTCGTTCAAGTCCCCGAGCGGTCCAATTACCATTGAATTAGCGACAACAATGGTCCCATACAAGCCTCCTCGTGGACTATTGTGCCCATCTGAATAAAGCCTCATTTCCCAATATACTTTCACATTTTACTACACGACGACGCGCCGCCAGAAATCAATTAACACATATTCAGTGATATTCCCTCTAAACATACATTTTAAATAATAATAATGATAAAAACACTCACCGGTAATTCTAGATAGTCTGCGATGCTGTATTTAGCAGCTCCTCTTCTGATTTCCACCAAAGCAGCAAAATGCTCGTCGTTCTTCATCTTCTCCCTCAGCATAATCCTAGCCTTTGTATAGCCAGTCAAATAGTCGAAATACACATCCATTAAATCTCCGTTAATCAACTGATTCAACAATATTTTATTTTCGTCCTTCTCATCAAAGCTTTTGGTGTCACTCTCAGAAGAGTTCCTCCTATTCGGAAATAGCGTCGATGTATATTCATCATCAATTTTACTATCATTGAAAGACAAGCCACTACCGGATTTTAAACTCTTTTCAGAACTGCATCGCTTTATTTGAAACTCTTTTTCAGATTCCATCGATTGATTTTTAATGCATTCGTATAGATCTTCTATAGATTCATAAGGCGTAGCTGCGTTGCTTCTCTTATTAGAAATATCCTCTAAGCTTTCATATATACCATCTTCTGAAGCAGGAGCGCTCAAGATCCTAGAATCTGAACTGCTCCTCTTCACGCCGACAGCTACAGAATCGTATTCATTAAAAATATCATTCATAGACATATTCATAAATCGCTTATTTCGATCGTCTCCTGGCTTATCGATGAACTCCCATTGCAAATTTAATATGATACTTCCATTAACGTCATTTAACTTTGGTTTGTTGTTATTTGGTACTGCTGTCACAGGTAGTGAATTGAACGAGTTGATTTCGCTCTGCTTTTCAGCGTCAAAGTCTGATAATATAATCTTAGGCGTCAAGCTCGAGTATTTTTCTGAAGTCCCATCCACATCATCAACGTCGTTCAGTTCGTTCTTATCCCACAGGCATTGCTCGCTCTTGGACGTTTCTAAATCGCTCTGCTTCAGAAAACCCTCTTGAACCATCTCGTCGAGAATGCTCTTGTTCGCTTCTGGCTGGCATTCAGTCTCGTTGTCAGAGCCGCTCGAATCTGTCTGCTTTTGCGATATGTTCAATAGTCCTGCGTCCATGTAGCTCTGCAGTCTTTCGCACAACGACTTAGAAGCTTCGCTCACGCAATGAAGATGATAAAACAAAACGTGATACTCTCTTTTAGTCAATATTTCCGCTTTCAACAGCGGCTTCGCGTAAAGCTCAATAGCCGAACCGACAGTCGAAGCTGAAACAAATCAAAAATCGATATTAATTCAATGGCATTGTATTGTATTTTGCGTACATAAATTATATCTATCGCACGGTAGAAAGCAAACATTTGTGCCTGTCCCGCTGCATTTGCATATCCCAGTTAACAACTTCTTGAAAGATGACTAATGATTACTAACGGTTCATTGTTTTCTACCTACGCCCGATCGCAGAGTCCTTTGTTGATAATGAGCGCTGACACGGACCACATTGTGTTAGAGCTAGATGAACTTTATTTTTAAATAAATAACAGTTAAAAAATAAATTATTTCGTCATTAGCATTGTTTGGTTGACAATACGTAACCAAAGCAGATGAGTCGTCCCATTAAGTGAACATTATAAAAATATATATAAAACTTTGGCCAAAATGAATATATAATATATGTATCATATAAATGATTTATTCAAATATTACAAAAAAATATCTGTCAATGTTTTATGGTCTAAAAAGTTTATTAGTATAATCTTAACTGCAATAAATTTCAGTAGTATATAATTAAAGCAACAGTAATGTGATATCGTAGAAGCAGCGGGACAAACACTTTATATTGCTATATATTTCTGGTTCCCTCGACCTACAGGAGGATCTCAACTCTATATGGAAATGGGCTTGCTATAACCAATTGCCTTTCAGTGTAAAGAAATGTCACACAATTTCATTTTCAAGGTCGTTAACGCCGGCAAAATATTCATACCATCTAGGCGGATATTTTCTGAAAAGGTTTTCTTCAACTAAGGATTTGGGAGTGACTTTCGAAAAACGTTGGAAATTTAGCCAGCACATTGCAGAGACTCATAGCAAATCCTTAAAAATGCTCGGTTTTATCTTGAGAAATGCGCGTTACTTCAGGAATACTTTAGTATTGCGCACTCTTTATGATACTCTAGTCCGCAGCATACTAGAAACTAGCTCCATCATTTGGATCCCAGGCGTAATGAATCAATGTAATGAATTGAAGCTGGAAAAAGTACAACGTAAGTTTCTTCGATATTTATACTTGAAGGAATACGGGTATTATCCGTTCTTGTTTCCCAGTGCTTTTATTTTGGGAGCCCTGGGATACGTTTCTTTGTCGACTCGCAGAAGTGTTTATGTAATTAAACACTTCTGGAAATTGCTCAAGGGCATCGTAGACAATCCTTCAGTGCTCGAGCAGCTTCAAATGTGGGCTCCTGAAGGTGGATATAGTTCTCGGTCGCGTCCACTATTCTTGCCTGTTAAGTGTAGAACTGGAGCACTTGCCAACTCTTCTCTGGCCAAGGCCATTTATCTGCTCAATTCTGTCCATAGTAATATTGACATATTCTCTTGCACTTATGGAGTTTTGGTTCAATTCGTATGGGACAATGCACACCTGTTGAGGTGATTTGTGTCTGTTGTTTTGTCTTGTTTATATTTTTATGTATTATGATGTATTAGTACTTTTGACTATCGTGACGCATTAGGTTTGCCTGTCAGGTCACGATGGTTATAATTTTAATAAATAAATAAATAAAATAAATAAATAAATTTCAAACTATCTACATTAACTTTTACCTGTTGATAATTTTTAAATAATATATGTACATCTAACACAGCCTTGGAAAAAATATTATGGCACCGTTGCTTGGATTTTTCCCGACAGCATTATTCCGGACAGGAATTTTCCGGAATAATGTTGTCCGGATTAAAAATATCTGTTGTTGATATTTTGATTATTTTTATAACATTTTTTGTCTCGAGGGTGCAGCAGGCCGAAATTCACAGTTTTCAATAGTATTCTGCAACCACCATTCAGCAGCTATGGAATTTCACAATGCGTTAAATTCATTACTTAACTGTAGTCATCCCAGTACGTGGTTTCTTTTTAACGGGTTGCAGAGAAAACTTGCGTGTCACAGATTGACACGCGCCAATGCAAAATCAGGTCGTAAAGAAATACAAAATAAAAAATACGAAAGACTACATACCGCGGCTTTCAATGCTGTGTATTCAATTTAATATGAGCAGACTGCTGGTAAAATAAAATACTTGGTGAGATTAGCTAATAAGTAATAATAAAATAACTTACATATTCTTGTTTTGTGAATTTTCTTGTATTAATACTTTTAGAGTTTAATTTAATCTAGTTGTGTGCATTTTTTCATTGCTAACAAATTACTAAAATGATTAAATAATGTGTTATTTTTAATAATATACTTCCCTTATCCTTTAACGGTCGGATTTTTTTTACAAATAATACAAATATATTTTTAAACATATATAGCTTTTAGAAATATTCTTTCAAGTAAATATATGGATTGCGTTCCAAATCAAAGATCTATAAAAAGTAAAATAAATAATTTTGTTACTGCTGTAGTAATTCGCCTCATAACAATTTCACATTTTCATTGATATATTGAAATAATACCTATTTGTTTTATAATTTTAAATTTAGGCAAGACAATAGAAAGAAGTTGTTCGAAAAGTTGAAGTTGTTTTTTCACGAAATATATTGATTCACATTGGTTTTAATTCAAGTTGATTGCAACATTTAACTCCGTAGTTAAAAATTCAACAATCGAAATGTTTACCTTATTTTTTTTAATAAAATATATATCCGGATAAAAATATTTTTTTGTCCGCAAAAATCTTGTTCGGAATAATTTGTCCGCAAAATTTGTGTCCGGAATAAATGGTTTAAATCTCTCTAGCCACTTCATTTTCACATAGGTAATAAGATATTTTACTGACAATAAATATCTGTAAAACAACAAGTCATGGTTGCTGAAATGTTAACGTATATTAAAATACCGATCAAAACTATTTGTTAAAAATAGTTTATAAGATTTTAAAAGTTGTTTAATTATAAGATCAATGCTGTATTTTAAAACAAATAAAAGTTAAGCTTTCATAAAAAATCAAACGCACTTTTTAATATCATATTATTCTGTACATTATTTTAATTAATAGTTCTTACCATATTCTCTTTCCGATAGCAAAAAACACGCCAAATCCACGCCGTCCCACGGAGGTGCTTGCATCTGCAAAACCAATAGTTCTCCATCTAGGAGAGCAGCGGAGGCGTTTTGATTCACGGGTGCTCTAGATCCTCCCAGTAGAGCGATTGCCAATCCTGCGTTCGAAAACTTTGTGATGGAATCCACGCAATCTTCAGATTGTACCGCCACTTTTCCATGATCTTTCTTAAAGCGGCTGTACCTCATGAATCCCTGCTTTTGTTCAGTCTTTATCTCGCTGCTCGCGCACTCCTCCAGTTGAAGACCAAACTCTTGAAGGACTGGCTTCACGATGTCCGCGATCTTCTGAGAAGAAAGAACTTCAACCTGAAATTAAGGTAAAAAACAGACATTGTAGAATTTGTGTATAAATAATAATGTAATTTGTACATTGTATGGAATGGCGAGAATAGCTATCTATGGTAGTGAAAGAGAACAATGCTCCCGCACGTTGTGGTTTTCTTTCAATTTCCGCGTTCAATGGATTCACTCGGAGAATACATAAATCTATGCGAACGAGCAATTTAAAAGCGGTTTGTTCGGATTTGTAATGTTCGCGTTAAAGTAATAATGGCACTATGTTTTTATTTAACTATATTATATAAAGAAAATGATTATATATTTATAATAATTTAATAACATACTCTGGTTATCCTTATACATTTAAACTCTGCTCAGTACTTAGCACCTACGATAAAAATGTATAATTACAATGTTACAGTTTTTTAAGATGATCATTAATGAACAAGATGCTGTTAATAATATATTTAATTACCTGCTTATTATAAAACAAAGGCAATATATTATTTCAGTGTAACTTTGAAAAATATTACTTCCTTTTTGTTAATAAATGGAAAAAACATATGAATTACTATTTATAATCCAATTTGAAATGATATTAAAAAACATTAAGCTTAATAATTATTGTCATAATAAATTATTATTTTCAATTAATAAATGAATAAAAATTGATCTGTATTAATTTTTAAATTAATTTTGAATTAAATGCAGTAGATTTTGATCTTACATATAATTCATTTTTTTTAATAAATAAATATCGTAATTGAGATGTAAATATTGTATGGATGAATAATAAAATAAACGCTTTAAAAAGTATAGTATTTCTTAAATATAAAGAAGTACTTTTAATTTAATAAACATATCTAATAACCATTAATTGATATTAAATAAGCAACTGAAAATCGTGTCAAATAATAATTTTAACCCCATTTATATCATATACATTGTATTGAATAAATATATATATATTTTGTAATGTCATTGATTTATATAATGTTTTATTTTTACAGAGATAATTTTTCTTTCTTATATTATAAAGATTTTTATTGATTATTGTTTTTATTATTTTTATTTTTTTATTAAAAAATATATAAGTAGGTACTATTTTGTAGTACAAATATAAATATCTTAAAAAATATTTACATATTTTAAAATTCTTCTGCGATTTTATAATTTATAAAAATATACCAGTAAGCTATGAACTGATATTAAAAACTGAAGGTTATGTTATATTTAACATAGATATACATTTTAGTAAATTCCAAGACTACAGTTGGGTCATTTCACAGTCACAAGAAAGTTAAAATATTTCCGCAACTATAAAGACCAAATTAAATTAGAATTTTTTAAATTTTATTATTAACCTTTTTGATTAAAAAAACGTTGTGTTGGTTTCGTTTTGCCGTAAAATATATATTTTGCTCATATAGAAAAGTGCATTGAACATTTTATTCACTCACTTTACTATATATTTAAGCTATTTTTAAGCAATAAAAGTGTATTTATTTAAAAGAGCATATAAAATAGTGTAATGCAATTATCGATTAATCAGAGTATATTACCTTGAATGAAGTAAAAAATAAAATTTAATTGTAGTGAAAGCTCAAAAATATTTCAGATTATTAACTATCAAAATTATAGTTTTTAGAAGCCCATCAAAAATGAACAAATGTATTTATAAAACAATAAAATAACAAAACAAAGTACATATGTTATTTATATGTAATATGTTTTAAACGATAAAATTATGCCACAGATTTCAGCATTATATTGAAAATAAAGATTTATCATGAAATCATGAAATTAAAAATACACTCATCAGTTAAATTCAAAAGATAGTATCTGAATTTATTTAATTTCAAACATTCTAAATTTCACAGTCAAAAATAGAACAAGATCATTTTTCTCTAAAGTAAATTGAACGTAATAACATAATACTTTCAATGAAGTTCCTTAGGTTATGTATTTTATAAACTTTCTGAGCATATTTTTTTATTACGAAAATAATAAAAACAACATACGATCTTAAATAAAATAGCAGAATTGAGGGAAAACATCTTAGTATTAAGCCCAATACAGCCTACAAACGTTGTACTGATAAAATTCACTGATCACTGAATTCTAGTAGATGATATAACTTATTATGACAAATGTATCAGTTATATAGTACATGCTTTGCAGTCTTAGAATATAATTTTAAAAGCATGTGTGTATATATCAAACAGTATAATAAAAGTTTTGCTAATTCAAGGTTCGTGCCTTTCGTGCGTCGATGTCTTATGCAGTCGAAATCCCTGAATGGAGCCCTATCTAACAAACAGTCGATTCTTTGAACTGTTTACACCAAGGGCCGCAAAACAACGTCATTGCCGTTGTAAATTCATACAAAAAAGTTGCCTCAAGCACAAAATTGCTTCCTAGATGCGGTCGAGCGTTTTTTGCTAGTGGCGTGCGGTTTGGCTCGCACACAATATCAAGAGTTGTCCTGCGTTCGTGATCCTTGATACCGCCGTGTGATAAATGCTGCAGCTTCGTCTTGCATTCTCCAAGGCTCATTCTATTAATTATTATTAATATACAACAATTACGGCCGCCGTGTGCGACAACAAATTGCAAATTGCAAGAGTTCTAACAAAACGCCAAGCGCAACCGGTCGGGACAAAAATTTAACCGCTAATTAAAATACCTGCGAGATGTATTATGATAAAATTAATATAATTATATAAAGGGATTGTGGCTCTCTGAGAGGAGTATGTTACGGGTATGTGAGTGTGTTTGTCGACGACGACTTTCCGAGAAGATGTCATCTGCGAACAAGGCTATCTCGATTGGCATACTTCATAACGACAAAGTAACATTCATTAAACGCCGCTGATTTACCGTTGCAGAATACATATATTTTATACGCACATACACATTCCAAATATTATTTTTTATGTTATAATAATATTTAAGACTAACGTCTTAGTTTACATAATATTGACTGGCTTCTTATAATTTAAATAAATATAAATTTAAATCTCTTCTTACCATTACAAACATGTATTATATATGAGTATACAATAGTGTATATTACAAAGCACACTTTATAGTTTATTTTATATGCATTGTATTTCAGAACAGTATTGTTTCAATAGTCATATTTAACGATTTAAATTAGCCGATTCCTTGAGCGATAGTAAACATTTAAAACGTATTTATGTTTATTCAAATCTAGGGTCAGACCGTTTAACATTAAATTCCATTCGCATTGAGGCTAAGGTCATTCAAAAACCACAAGCCGGTAGGTCGCTATGGCTCTTGCACGAAAACGCTCGAATGTATTATATGTTCTTATCTTTCATCAAATATTTGATTTGGATGCTGCGGGAATTTCGCGTAAATTTATCGAAGGCAACAAATTACAGATTTATCGCTCATTGTCAACATCAACAATATGGAATTGACTGTAAACCTTTCAATAAGATTTTAAATTAACAACTATAAAATTTACGTTTGATTAGAAATACGTATAAAATAAATTTATTATATTGTAATCGATGCAATTTTACACTCACTGCATGTATACTATTCTTGTTGTATTTTCACTTGGAAAATATGCAAAATCGCTGTCTAAAGGATATATGAATTTATAACGAAGTCATAATATATGTGAGAGGTGGGATCTTGTAAATAATATATGCAGAAGTGGATTTGCATCCATGATCCTTTAAAAGCGTAAAATCTCTGCTTCCTAAAATAGTCATCGTTCATATTCATAAAGTAGTATTAAAAATCGATATTCTTGACAAATTTTAAACGGCCACTCTTGAGCGTTTAAGCATAATTAATACGCCGTAAATTCATATCAGTTTGTCTATGCATAAGTGTGAAAATTATTTTTAATCGTAACGTACGGTTGCCATAAATAACTTACGACATAATGGCGCATTCACACACTACGAGATTTGTATATAAATTTTCCATTTTCATCGTGACAATCTTCCATTTAAGCGATCGGCCTTTGACCTTGTACACTTTTACTTTATATACGACTTGTGTATTATTATATTATAATAGAGGACGCGACTCGTAATGCCGATTTATTGTTATGCAACGAGTTTTCTGTGCGTTAAGAAAATAATGTAAATATGATCAAGAGGTTGCTTAATAGGAATATTAAATTTATTGCATATATTCTACAACTCTTAAATAAATTTCATAATAATTACTTTCGATATCGTATAAACATAAAATATAACTATTAAATTATATTATAGTTCAAGATATCACTTTTCAAAGAGAACTTCTTATTCATCCGTATGTGCGTGCATATTTTCCACCAACAATATACAATTATATGTATATATCATTTAAAATTAACAAACCAAAAAAGTTTAAAAAGTAAACGAAACGCCTACTTTAAGAGCTTATTTTTGTTTGGTTCGTAAAATATATTAGCATTAAGTATCATATTATTTAAATTATCTGAAAAATACGAAACACCGATTATTCAGTATATTCATTAGCGTTAATGTATATTACAAGTAAGGTTATATTTTTACTAGCGTTTCAGTTAAATCATATTCAAATACATTTAAAAAATATTATTTAAATGATATGCTGCCCTAAATTGTCCATGAATCTAAATTTGCCAGTAAACCTTAAATCTAACGGATAATACTGAATGAATTAACAAAACTCAACTTGATGAAACTAACTTCAGTTTTTGTACTTTCATTGTTTAACTAATTTAGGTTAGGTTTAAATTTAAAAAACAATAATACATTTTGCAACTGGCAAATTACATTTCATAGCCATTTAATCAAATCACGGTAAAAATGTATTAACTGAAACAGTTAATAAAATTGTATTTATACAATGAAAATATAACTTCACTGAAAAAAATCATGTAAATTTATATTTATAAGTAGGTACGTAAATAATTAATATTAGATATGACACGATAATTTTAATAAAAAATAATATTTTGATAAGTCATATGTCATTGATTAAAAAATCATAAAATACTATGTATTCGTAATTTGCGGACAACACATGTTAACCCTTTAAACGCCAGCGACTTTTTAGTGAGTCACCTTATATTTTTCTTCACGCGTCAGTATCTTTCTAAAAATACATATAAAATACTTGGTTTACTTATAAATGAAGCTAGTACAATAGTATTTATTAATTTAATTTTTTTTTTAAATAATTCGTTAACTTGTATTTAAAAAATAAATTGTTGAAAAAAATAACTATCAAGTGACTTACCGGTGAGTCACTGGCGTTTAAGTGTTTAAAAAAGTTGTAGGTAATTTGAATAATAAATTTTATAAATATAATAGAAAGATGGTTAAAAAATAATATACTAACTATATGCGAATAAAACTAAATGTATGTTTATGAATTATAAAAATATGTTAGATAATTTTGTAATATAGAAATAGTTGATAATATAAAATATTTAAGAGTAATTGTAAATAAAAAAATTAATTTTAAGACGCATTGTTATTATTTTTATTCATTGATCTGACCACTTCTGATAAATCTGAAATATGCAGATTTATCAGAAGTGGTAAATCTGCATATTAGAAGAGTGGTTTTATCGCGATCCAAATGTTTCGAGTTATCAATGCTTGAATAATGCAGATATTATTTCTATTGTCACTCAAATAAAAAGAAAGGATAGTAAATAAGATACTAACAATTACATTAATCAAAAGACGACACTAACTTCAATTGAAATTTTACTGAACTACATCGACCAAAATGGGTTCAAATTGTAAAGACTTTCAAAAGCAAACGAGAATCACAGATTTTCTCAATATTCATATAAAAAATGATAATCTGTAATGTAATAATACATTACATATTTTAAAACCAAATATAAACTGATAGTTTGGATTATCCATGTTTTTCAATTATCCATACCCTTCCTTCCCCGGCTGGATAATCGAGAGAATACTGTACATAAATCATAAAAATATAAATTTATAAAAACGTTACGAAACTTCACCACAGTGTGCGGTGCGGCTTTTCTCGTTCTTCCTTAATTGAAAAAATGAAATATAAATATAAAAAAATAGTCAATAAATATAAAATGGTTGCATAGCGTTCGGCTCCATTAATGCAGCGTGGAATATTGCAGAGCCATAAGACTGTCGTCGTGGCCACGCACCAATATATTCCATAACAGGTTTTCTGATAACTCGGACTGACTTCAGTTTTAAACGGCGAATAGTTTCAAAACGACCATTAATTACGTCAGGTGTCGCCAAGCAGCGGCCCGCGCACCCCCAGGGGGCACTTCGTGCCAAGCTGATATGAACCATTGTTCTACCGTAGATTTTTTATCTTATGCTTTTTTTATTTTTATGTGACCTCGCATACAATGTTTGATTACGTAGAATAGTAGCAAGCTATTTATATTATATTATGTGAATCTAATTAGATTTTTTATGGCCAGTGAAAATAATTAGAATTTTAATATAGGGTCATAGAGTAAAAATGGCCAGAGTAAAAGTCAAAGACGCAACAATGGCGTAATTGTTTCTCGGCACGTGAGAAGAATTTGCTTTCGCGGCTTCTGGTCTTGAGATCGGATATCATTGTTTTTTTTACGTTTCTAGCAAATGAACATACAAGCTCTCCTATAACAGACGTAATACTTTTTTCGTTGAAGAAAAGAAAAGAGATTTTATTGTATTGCGAAAAAAGTTCACATGCCATTACGACGCATGTTGCGTTAATATCTGATAGAAAATTAAATCCGATTTCCTTTTTTATAATAAATGAATAACAATATGTGTGTTTTCATATAATATTATAAAATAAGAATAGTGATTAGAATGTTATAAGAAACATCTTTTAATCATTTAAATATAAAAGTATCTTAAAAAAAATGTGCTTTGAAATTACTCTTCTCTTCGTTTTTTGCATTATTTTTATATAATCTACACAGGAAAATTAATTATAAACAATTATATATTATTTAAGTTTAGTTGAAATTAAATTTTAATTGTTTTGTATAATTTATGAAAAACGTAAACTAAAATTTTTCCTGAGAAGCAATCAGAAGAGTATATCAATCAGAAAATATCGCATGCAATAATTTATCTCATTTTTAATGTAATTGTACAAAGATGTATTTAACACTTAAGTTCTACGAAGGTAAATCTAGGTTAAAATGACAGTGTGGTGAATATTTAATTTTATTTATTTTCTGTTTCAAAGTTTAAAATAATTATCAATTGCAATTGCGTTACTATTCCATTTTTATTTAGACATTATTAAACTTTTGTACATTTAAATATCTCATATCCCTTTTTTTTAGCAGCACTTAGAGCTTGTAACATTGTTTTTTTTAAATACTATAATAAAAAATAATCAATTTTCCAGAAATAGCATATTTTAGCTTTTCAAATTCTAAATATGTGATACGTGATTATCTCATAAAAGGAAACAACCAAAACATGCAATACAAATACGTACCAAAACAAACGCTATAAACATTATTAAAAATTATATTAAAATATGCAAATAAAAATAGTATTTAAAATTAGAATTTCACAATACGCAAAATACTACATTTTCAATATTTTTACAAATACAAACTAATTTTTTCTTACCCTATATTTCCGTGAGTTTAATCGTTTTATAATATTACAATTTTGTTACATATGTAGCTGTTTTTTCTTATATTGCTAGTTATTTTTACCTATGAATTTTTAATCGTTACATGATTTTAGGTTTATAAGAACATCATGCAACGAAGGGTTAAACAATATCATATTGAAAACGTAACTCATATACTCGCAAGGTATCTTTTCCAATCTATGTTATCCTTTAAATCTAAACTTTACATATGTATTCCCGTAAAATAAAATATAATTTCATATTTATTCTCATAATAAAGTCTTATATTATTAAAAATAAACAATTAATCTTCTTATCTAATTAACAAGACAGTTAAATCAGAGGGTCGATTATAAATTCCAACAATATGTATTATTTAAAGTCTGAGAAACTCGTCTCTCGATTTAATCGCAAAATATTTTATTGCTTGTCCCCCTTTGACGCTGAACTCAGCTCACTTGTCTTCAGCGAAGATTCTTCAGCTTGATGGCGGATTCTTACACGAAGGTGCCTCCGTTGCGCTGTTCATTGTCTAGATTTATAAGTTCAGAAGTATATAATACGCTTGCACACAGCATGTAGTATACACAATATCACATATTAAAACAACGTAATATTATAAACTGAATATACGCACAAGTACTATGCGTTAAATTTAATATCATGAAGCTAGTTATTAGTTGAAACTATTTGTGTTAATTTATTATTAGTGGCTTCGAACAGTAAAATCATGAATATAAATGATTTATCTCTTTCATTGAACAGTGAAAATATTGAAAAGTATAGATTGTTTTAGAAAGATTGCAAAAATAAAGTGTATCATTTATTACACAGGACAAAAAAACTGTATAGTTAATATTGATTGCCTGCGGTGAGTCATATTCCAAAATCAAATGCTACATTAAACTCTTATGCTTGCACTAGACTCTCTGGAAGTTGTCCGAACCGAAGTTCAACTGAAATCGACCGAGGTCACCGACTTCCGAGTAGCGGCCACACTGCCACAAATTTCATATGCCGTCCGGACGGCGGCCGTGAATGATGTCCGCACGGCGGCTGCTGTCACATACAGCTGGCACATTTGCGCGCGATCAAAAAATGTGCCAAATAATCGCAATTTTTAAATTGTCATATTATTAAAATTACGCTACTGATAATTATAAAAGTTTGTGTGAAAACTTTTCGGTCGTAAATATTCAATTTTTGCAAAATCTTTGTCGGCTTTTGCAAAATGCCATAAAGGATAAAAATGATATTTCAGAATACGAACACTACATCTGTGACTATCCTAGAATTTGTCGCCATCGATTCTAAATAAGAATTCCTTATGGTGTGACATTTATATAAACCGATCTAGGAAAATACATAAGGAAATTCGAAACGATTTTTTTTAACAAAATCAATTCTCGGCTTCAACAATCTACAACAATCTACAAAAGACGATATTTTCGTCTTCAACAATCTACAAAAGACGATATTTTCGTAAAAATATTTGTATCAGTCAGCACAGCTAGGGCATCCAAATATCCGGCCAAATTCATTACCCGGTTCAATAAAAAATATAAGTATGAAGAGTTTTCCCAAAGTAATATTGACGTTTCTCTTGATAACTCCATCACATGCTTTATCTTTAGGCAACTCACGCTGTAGAAATGATTTTCAGAAAAGTCTCTGGGAGAATATTTGTGCTTTGATCACTTTGAAGCATCGCTGAAATAGTGATTCAGTGTAAAACTTTTTGAAGTTAGAAATGACCTGCTAATCCATGATCTGGAGTAATGGAGTGGTATTGTGAGAAAGAAACTTGATCTTAATAAACTCAAATTCCTCCACTAAGTCATCCTCAAGATCTGAAGTATGAGCAGGAGCATTATTTAAAATCAATAAGACTGAGTGTCAAATTATTTTTCAAAATCATCGGCTCAGTTGGTAAGAAAGTGAAGCAATACGTACGCTCGTATCGCAAGACTCGCTCGTTTATCAAGTCAAGGCTGCTTTAAAATGCTCGTATTGCGAAACACTCGTAAACCAAGTTTCTTTCGATCTGTTGTTTCACTGTCCTTACACAATTATCAAGACATAAGAAGGACAATTAAGAATATATTGATAATACTTTGCGTTGGCCTATAAATCGCAGAAGTTTTAGTAAGACAGGAGAACAATCATTGAAAATTATAATATAGAAGAATACATAGATGAATAGATGACCCAATAGCACGGCATAAATCATATCGCGACATCTCTTCTTAAACAGACCCACCCTCTCAAATTACACATTCCATTTGCCCGCAACAGGAATTCGCAGTAGTCTTTATCGTTCAACCGCACACAAATGATCGCGTTTAACCGGCAATTTCCAACGACCGTGGTTCAATTTGTGCACAACAATCGCGGCCATAGATCACCGAAGCTGGCCGGTACGAAGAAAGGCGATTACTTTCGAAGAATTTAGGTCTCGTGGCGCACAATGATGGATAGCCGTTGAATCGAACAAGGGGCCACATTGACAAAGTGACTCCCGCAGATCTTCGATTGCCAGCACAGACCACACGCGGCGGGATACCATTGTGCCATTGATAATCTGCAAACTCGAGATGGATGGATGGATGCTGTAAACAGTCTGTAAACGATCGGTGGCGTATGACGAGTTCGTCGACCGACATTCGACAAAGGCACTCTTGTTCTCTTACTTACATATAAGATGTCTTCCTTTCTATGTAAACGTACACGATATTATTTTTTTTTAGTTATTGGAAATAGTCAAGAAATTTGTGTTCAGCATAATATTTTTTAGAAAAAAATTGACATGTTCTTTATACATATTGTCATGATCTGTTTATCCTCACTATTATCACTACTCATTCTAGTTAGACATTTTTGACTTTCTAATAAGAAAATGTTTAATTAAATTACCATAGCATTTAAGAAACAAATTAACAGCGTTTTTAATTTATATTGATATCGTCTCAAATATAATAGATTGTATTATGCGCAAGTAGAAACTGTGAATGACAATAATAAATAAAAGCTCGAATGTTGAATATCTTTGCTTAGCTTTGACACTAATGAAAAACATTAAAACAGAAATTCCGCTCCATATTTTACAGGTTCTTCGTTACTTCAGATTAATTAACTTATATATAAATATAATGTTACCATCAGAATATTTCTCGCTCTTCTCGTTTCTACAATTTAGTTTAACAAATGTTTTAGTAAGTAAAAATAATTAAGAAATATATTCTTTCTACATTTTTCATTAAATATCAAATATGATGATGTAGTCAATGAATTTGTTTGAATAAGTGCAAAAATAGAACTTGCTTAGACCACATGAATTACCAATTCTTAGATAAAATCAATGCAAATATTTTATAACCACCTATGGATCGTTTCGCAAATATTCAATATTTAACGAACAATCTTAATATTGCTGATCAACCAATGAGTTGTTGGATTTGGCAGAATAATCGATCCTCGTCTCATACATTGTTGAGCTAATGTAGGGTGACTGACAAAGAGTTCCAAGTTGACAACGCAACCATGACACATTGGCTTGTATCGAATTTTCTCTCGTGCGAGATGACGCCGATACAGCAATCAATTTGCAGCATCCGAGCGCACAAACACCGTCATAATCTCGCAATTGGACGCGAGATGCCAAGATTAGCGGTCGGGTTGCGAGCAATAAAGCGAATTTGCAACATATGCAACGACCACACTCTACGGCTCTGGGGTGTAATACCATAACCTGACTGAAAAACTCCTTTGATGTACATAAGCGTTTGTGATGATTTGAACTCGATCGAGTGAGATGTGTGTTGCTATTGATTGTCTGTGTTCAATGCTCCAATGCTTTTTATCACCTCAAAAAAATTGTATTTTAAAATTATAAAATACATCCAAATTAATCTAATTTTCTAAAAAAAAAATGGATTTAAATTAAGTAATTATCTAAAAAAAAACATAGGATGTAAAAAACCGAAAAACTCTAATTATATGTATATATATATAAGAAGCATTATAAAAAAAATATTTCGCACATGGGAAAAATATTGTGCAATATTTCTAAAGTAATTATTTATTTTTACTATATATAAATATCAAATAAACTATACATAAAATAGAAAAAATATTATTTAACCGTAATATTTTATTATAAAAATCATTTAACCTATTTCCAATATTACTGCTTTTTGTGGCATAAGTCGTTGACTATTAATCTGAAAGACATGGGTTTGAATCTCATACGAACCCTAATCTTTTACCATTTCTATCATGTCTGGGACATTGAAATTAGTGATTATTATATAATTATAGCTCTCATCGATTATCAAAGATTTAGTTAGCCTAGATTTTTCTAGTCTCACGGATGAATATCATGATGATTAATAAAATAGAGCTAAATCGTGCATATAAATATAATACTAGAAATAGAGAAAATTTAAAGATAATTAAGTATAAGAAAACGAGTACGGCTAGGGGAGTTATGTACGGAGGTTTTGATTTATATAATAGTCTTCCAAGAGAAATCCGAAACAGCAAAAATATAACGGGTTTCATAAATGGAATAAAAAAACACCTTCGTACATTAAATAAATTATAATATTAAGTCTTTATTATTGTATATTTTTATTTTTTCTTTCTGTTATGTATTTTTTATATATTTTTTATATATGTTTACTAAATTTGTTAGATGTAAAGATTAGCTATTAAGCTAAATAAATTAATAAAATAAAATAAATAAATAAGGTATTAAAGATTCTTTATTAATGAGCAAACAAAATATAAAATATAATTTACTTTTCAAAATAAATTAAGTGGCATTTAAATGGATACATATTAAGTTAATTTATATTCTAAATATACAGATAAACCAATGTGTCTGTTATCGTAAATTATATACAAAATATCGAACTATTTTGCACTTATTACATACTACAAAAATTAGATCCTTTATTATTATATAAACATATATGCTTAAATTTTAGGTAGGTGTATATAAGCATTAGTTTTTCCTCAAAAGGCTTCGTTTTAAGATAGTCAGATTTTTTGTGACTCATTTTCTATTTAAGAATTAAATAATGATATGTCTCGCAGAAATACAATAGTAATAATATATTTTTCTGTATTTTGTGACGTTTACCATTTGACGTGTAAATTTTACATATATTAATAAAGTTTTTTCTTGAGCAATTTTTTTGTAATATTATAAAATATATTTTAGAGCCCTTAAATTATTTTGTATGCGTAGCGCAGAGATGCAATTAAAATTCAATTGACTCAATAGTGTTTTAAAGTTGCGATCCATGTTTTTTTCTTTGACAAATAAAGCAACAGCCAAGTGACCTTTTAAGACTAACGATAACGTCAATATACCATGAAAATCGCGTTGAAGACGAAAGTCAACTAATCATTCGAGGTGAAGCATCTACTTCAAATCTGGTTGTTTCTCATTATTTCTGACTACAAATTTAATGAATCGTGTTTTATGATTTTTTGAGTGCATGATTTGAGCTATTCTACATTGATTGTTGAATAGGTAGTCTACAGCAATTAAGAACAAAATATTAGACTAATGCAACTAAGTGCTTCCAAAACCTGAATTAATAAAAAAATGTAATGCTTTATGTTTGATTAAATTTAAAGAGTACTATCGTTCATTATTATTAGCTTCTGAAGTCTAAATTAAAAATTGTGGATATGGGTAAATAACGGTATTTACTAATTATATACTGGTAAATATCGGTATTTACTTATTTAATAATTTATATTATTTTAATTTATTAAGAACAAAATTTCATATTAATATTTATTTGCTAAAGTGTCGTAAAAGTTGTGTGCATCTTTATTTTAAAGGTTCGTTAGAATAAAAACGCTGTAATAAAATACTAATATGTTAAGGGATTAAGATATTTTTAGCGACTATGTACCAACAAAAATTAAAAAAAATTGATTAGTATGTTATATAGCATTCAATATATTCAATAAACCGTACTCCTGTTAACCTACACTTAAGCAGATCGTTGCAAAATTTTATAAATACAAATTATTAAAAAAATTAAATTGTTTATTTAATATAGGTATATAAGTAGTATAATTTTACTTTTGCAGTTATTGCAAAGACTAATGCATGCTTTTTGTAATACATGCATATTATATTAATAATAAAAACTAAAATAAAACTGAATTAAAGTCGTGCTCGGAATTACTCGCATCGGCCGCTCGCTATGTGCAACGAGATACTGTAAAAACATATGCGATAGTCTTGTCTTCTGCGAGGTGGTCTTTATTTTTATTATTTTTTATTAAAAAAATGCACATAATCATGATCATGCTAGTGCATAAACATATTTAAGCTCACGCTAATGCACGCGATGTACACCAAAACATAAAATTCCCATAAGAGTATCATTAAGGCGGGCCATACAATATACAACGAATTATTTAATGCGCACCTTTATTAACCTGTTGAAGGTCAGTGACAAGTTGATGTTACCAAAAAAACTATAATAAGAATTTGTAATATATTATCATACGTGCTAAGTTGTGGCGAATAAAAAAATCTAATATTTATAACCAAAATTTATAGCCGTCTTGACATATTGTGCAAGTTATAATTTTCAACGCCGACCTATGACCCGAATTCCTTATTGAATGTTACTTTTTATACGTTGCGAAAAGCCTTGTTCGAGTTTTACGACCAAAACCGCAAGTGACCCACAATGGGTGCAATTTATAATATATAATAAACTGATAAAAAAAATCGTATAGCTGCATATGAACAAAGACAATGTAGTGGAGACGTTTCGGTGTGGGATTAATTGTTAAATTTGTAATTATTTGTACATCCGTCATTGACCAGCCTTAACCTCAATACGACTGTGAATTAAATTTATAGTGTATTGGTCAAACAAACACTTGAAATCCCCCGAGGGTTTGCATGAAAGAAATCATATGAATTAATGACACGCTTCTGAATCGAAGGACAAGAACAAAAAAAAAACAATCCACGCACAGGTGATTCGCTTTAATCATATTTCACAATAAAAAAAGATTTATTAGTTGAATTTTAAGCTATCAACATTTATATGTAAATTATTTATTTACAGAAAATATACGTACATATATATTATACTACTAAAAAACTATTTACTCTATATATCAATACAATCACAAATACTGTAATTTAACTGAAAATTTATTAATTTTAACTTTGAGCCCAAAGCACAGATTTAATTATATATATAGTATGTAGCACAACTGATTTAGTAAACAATTCTTAGTATTTTAATAAAGCTTCAAAAATAAATTTATGGTATCTAAATATATATACATACATATAAAATCATATGATTTAAGTTATCCTTAGTTAGTGTTAAAAATAAAATATTTTTAATATTTGTATAGCAGACTTTATACTAAAAATGTACAAAATATAATTTAAATTATTATATTACTCTAAGAAAAACACTGAAGAGTGAATAATAGTAATAAAAATCTTTATTTATTGCTCATGGAAACATTATTAAGAATTTAATTTAGAATGTATTAAGCTACTCGAATATTGTTGTATATTATAAAAACAAAGTATATATCTAAAAATATGTAAAACTACAATCAATATATTTTTTAAATATTTATATGTAGATTTCTCTAAAAGTTAACTTAGCCAAATTTAAAGCTATTAATAAAATATTTCTTTATTTATTATTTGGATCTTAGGTCTCTAAAGAAGACCAATTCAAGCAAATATAAATTTGCACAATAAAATTACATTATTATTCATGTATAAATATATGGTTAGTTGATTATTGCGCAAACAAAAATTGCGCACAGAGAAAATTTCAAACAACAAACATTCTGATCATAGATTATTAATTCGTGTGTCTATAAAAAATAATGTCTGTATACATATACAACAGATGTTAATATGATTTTAATGTATTTGTATGATACACTTACATTTCCTATGGTTACACATATTTTTACTTAAAAATAGAGAAATATATAAAGCAGATGGAATTAAAAGTAAAATATATTTGACAATCGAACATTCACAATGCTCAGAATTTTTGTGTGCCTAATAATTCGGTCACTGTATGTATGTAAATAGCACATACAAATGTTGCTGGGAGCACTATCCGAGGGCACAGACCTTCGGCGACGCGCCATATAAAGGCTGTTGGTTGGCAGGACACACGAATAGTTTTATATGTATTTCTCGAACAGTACTTTAAACTGCTTTTCAACGTTTATCGAAACCACTTTTCGAAAAATATATATAAGACCCTTTCTTTTCTCTATGGTATATAAGCCGTAACGTTTACCAGAACTAGTTAGAACTTGATTTCCAAAGTGCTCAGATTTTTACGGAAACATTCTATCCGGACACTTTTTATTTTTATAAGATTGATTTTTCCATTTAAATAGACGACAACTAAAACAAATTTTCGCGTTTTTACAAAGCATAAAAATTGATTAATAATTTATTAAATTCAATTTGATTGCTACATTTAACTCGATAGTTTAAAATTCAACAATTCAAATGTTTACGAGGATTTTTTCTTATATAATAATAAAAACATTTTTTTTAATAATCAAGTTGTGTAAATAATCAGTGTCCAGAAACATCCTTTTTGAAAAAATCACTTCGCTACCGACATGGAATTTATGAGAGTTCAGCCGAATTCGCTCAAAGACGTCGAATCGACCGAGACGACCATAAAAGCACGAGAGCCGTACTTAGAACTTCCGATCTGATCCAGCCAAGTAGTCGCCCCGAATCTTCAAGGTTTCAATTAGATATTCGATACGATTTGGATTAAATGATCAACGATTTTAGTATTATTTTAATTATTAATTGCCACGACATTACAATAATGAATTAACCTTAAAATAATTAATAGTTGAGACATAAAAGTAACTTTTTTATGTTTTTAATTGTTAAATTGGTGGTTTGTTAACCACTAATGGTCCATGGAGAAATTTCAATATATTTTTCAAAATGTTATATATTCTTATTTATTTTTTTCCTAAAAAGGCCCATTTCAATAATCGGTGTTAACGATACAATTATTAAGTGAAGTTATTCTTCAAGCTACAACAAATTTAAGGTTTTAAAAACTATTTTATGCCGACCAGTGCGTACCGTACGTGACAATAGATGGAATAAACAAAAGCATCGCAATAGTCATGCGAGACTTTCTGCAAGTGTTATTATCATATAATAAATTACAGCACTTAGGCATAAAAAAACGGTTACCATAATTCATACTTCAACAAATTCTACACTGGTCCAGCTCAATGTCCAGAATCCAGAGTTCAACCCATTTAGCAGACGACTGGATTCTTCGGACGCAGACAACTTAAAAATGGCTAAAAAAAATTTTGCACTAATTTTAATTATAAACAAAAATAACTTATTGTATCAACAACATAAAAACATCACTGACACATAGTTTCAAATCGTTGTACAAATATAAATTATAAACAAAAATAACATCCTTGACACAATACAAATGCATTTTTAATACTTAAAATATCTGCGATTGTTTATTATGATTTTTTATTATAATAAGGTCATTGTATCAATAAATATAGTATATCCACTTTTTTCAAATAGCTTGAAATAGAGCAAAAAAGTAGTATTTTAGATGTAGAATGATACTTGTTTGAAAATATCCACGGGTTACAATTTTTATTTTAGAGGGCTATGGGGTTCGAAAGGTTGGCTTTTAAAATTTTAATGCTTTAAAAATATATTCTAATTAACTTCAAATAAAATAATTTACTAGTAGATAATTAATTGTCTATTTTAAAAACCAAAGAGAGCAGATAACTATTTGGTACCTGTCCAAGACTAGAATAATAAATTATTAAATATAAATTAATTAAATAATAATATTTACCACTGCATAGACATCTATACTAAAATATTAAAAGTTATTTATTCATATTTAAAATTGGTTTGATTCATTGCTAAAAGATATAGCATTTAATATTTTAGCAACTTCTAGAACCATTTTTTATTTTTAAATAAAATATATTATGTCCATCTGTTGCCGTAAATCGTTACTATTCTATTTAAAATAAAAATTCCAGCTTCAAAAATTCGACAAAAATTAGCATGAAAAGAAACCGTACAATCATTTAGCATGTATTACACGTCAATATATTATGACGGTAAATGATATTGGAGCAGCGAAACTTTCACAAATCAATGACCTCTTGATAACGTTTTAATATAAACGTTAATTTAAACTATTTATATAATAACACATGTCGAATTTAAATCATTCCGGTGAAAGTATGCTAATTTGGCTTGAACAAGTCGAACGATTGACTGCAGTTCAAGGTTAGAAAAAAAAATTCACACACAGCAGTGATTCACGAGATTAATCACATGCAACAAAAAAGTAGATGTACAATCAAAACATCATGGATGACTTATTTCAGTCAATGCGAATTTCGGCATATAGTATTTTTTTGCCATCACCATTGCGCCATAGAAGCCTTTGTGTTTTTAATAGTCGTTATGTAAAATAAAACAAAAATGTACCTACAGATATGCGTAGATACATGTTCTAATGAATCACTTGATAAAGATTCGTTTCATTACATTTATGCGTATGTACACGTTCGGCTATTGTTTATATTGAATACATTGAAGCTCTAAGAAACGTTGATTCATAGGTTCCTATTAATTATACTATAAATGCGTTGAACCTAAATATGAGTATGATAAATATAGAGTTAACTGTAGGGGGTTGTTACTAAATAGTCCCTCAAATTTAGTCTAACCTGCACGTGTTACTTTAAATGACCATGTGCACTAAACTCCATTTTAGTCATCGAACTATATATTACATATGTGTGATAACTAGTTGGTAAGTCATAAAAATCCTTAATCACGCAATTGACGATAAAATAAGGTCATGCACTATGATAATAATTCAATATAATGAAATAAACTTTATGAACCGAATGTTGTGTGACAAATGGTAAACCACGATAATGACACAGACGCAATATAAAAACAAGTATTTGCTCTAATCTAGCGATGTTTGGTTTGATAATACGAGGTATAATAATAAAAGGTCATTTACATATTTACATAACTGTATTTATTTTTTGCTAGTCTGTGGATTAATTTGGCAAAAATCATACAATAATTCATTCATATATGTGTCATTATGATTCAAACTATGTAAATACATACATACATATGTATTTATGTCAAAATAAATTATTTAAAATAACGGTTGTTTTTTATACTTTTTAATTATTTTTATACATTTATTTTAAATTCATTGAAGATAAATGGCAATAAAAAGAAAACCCTTTTTAAAGCTCAACTGCGGTTATACAATTAGTCAATTTTTTGGGAGTCCCCTTAAATTTATAGCATTGTATTGCTATGTGTATATATTATAAA